>NC_084527.1:24875697-25055697 GCF_024500275.1 Phycodurus eques
ATCAGAAGTGACGGGTAATAATCTGCCAAGCAGAACACAGTTTGATATGAACTATCCAAAAAATATCCAAAACCTATGTAATTGTCTTGTTGCTAGGCAATGTCTGTTAATTCTATGATGGCTTTCTCTCATTTTTGCAACCTAATGTTGATCAATTTCCATCCCAGGATTGGCAACACCTTAAAGCTGTTAGTGGCTGAAAGCCCTATGAATTGAAAATCAAGTGAAAGCTTGTTGAGTTTACTAAACAAACAGTCTAACATATTTAGTTAACAATCTCCCTTTCATAGCCAAAATTGTTGAGAAAGTTATTTTTAATCAACTCAGCCATTTCTTGAACTTAAATGGATTTTTTTACAAATTTCAATCAGGTTTCCAAAATCATCGCAGTACAGAATCTGCTCTTATCATAATGCTAAATGATATAAGGTTGAATACTGACTCGGGAAAGGTGTCAATTCTGGTCTTGTTGGACCTCAGTGCGGCTTTTGATACGGTGGATCATAACATACTGCTGAACAGGTTGGAAACATGGGTAGGACTAAATGAAACAGTCCTTAAATGGTTCAGGTCCTACCTGGAGGAAAGGAGTTATTTTGTAACCATCGGAAGTGTTGAATCTCATCGAATGGCAATGACCTCAAGGGTCAGTTGTTGGACCCCTCCTGTTCACCTTGTATATGCTACTCTTGGGTCAAATTCTTCAGAACTTTCATTTTGACTATCATAGCTGTGCAGATGATACACAGTTATATCTAGCAGTGTCAACAGATGACTACAGTTTAATTGAGGTGTTGTGTCACTTTGCGCCCCTCTCGCCCTCTCTCTCTCCCTCCCTCTCTCTCTTCCCAGTAATCAGCACCACTTGTCAGCAATCATCCTTCATCACCACCTGCATAAAAGCCTGCCTGATCCAAGACTCCACTGCCAGAGTATTAACGTTCTCCTGTGGTACAACGGCTCTCAAGCCTCCACGTTAGCTACTGCAGTCTTTACTATACCGCTGACCTCCATGTTCTTCCTTGTCCTCAGTGCTCCTTCCGTGTTGTCCGCCGTGCTGACCTCCTCCACCACATCGCCAAGCCATCTACCTGCTCACGGCACCACCTGCCGCACGTTACTTGTCCCGACGACCTGCCAATACACCCCAGGGATCCACCTTGATAACCTCTTCAATAAACCTTTCACCACAACCCTCTCAGCCTCCGCTTGCTTCTGGGTCCAGTTAAAAGCTTAACATGACAGCTTGGTTAAAGAGCAGTTATGAATACACAAGAGAAAATTCGACATTTCACTTAATAATAACGACCAACTGGTTTCCTCTTTTAGATAATCAACAGTATTGTTCTTAAATTCACATTGTACATACAGTAGGAAACTGCATCTTCTTGTCTACAAACATTTCTAGTGAGGCAATTTCAAACAGATATAAATACATTTCAGTATAACTTGTGAGTATCAAAAATATAAGGCATTCATTTAAAAAAAAGAGGAAGAGAGAGAGAGAGAGAGAGAGAGAGAGAGAGCGAGAGAGACACACACACAGACGCCGCATTTAAAGGTACAGGCACACGAATGAAACCAGTTTTTGTTTCCATGAGACGTTTGGATTGGATTGGATCACTTCATAAAACGAGTTAAAATATTTACATTCTCTTCTACTGTATTTTTTTTATGACTATATTCTACAACATACTGCCACCTGTCTTTCTTAAAAACATAGAAAAATAAATAAAATTGTGGTGTCTTTAGGAGGACTGGAACGGATTCACTGTATTTCCATTCATTTTAATGGGGAAACCTGCTCGCCACCTCTCACTCGCCCAATCCCTCTCAGGAGTTCAACCCTCTCAGGAGGACTGGACCCAGAGCACAAGCTGTGTGCCGAGGTGACACTCCACGTACTTAAAGCCAGCTTCTGTAGCCGGCGATCGGACCGCCACCCAATTCACTATGCACCCGACCCCCTCTGCCCCTCCCAACAGGTGGTGATCCCATGGGAAGGTGAGCCCACGTTACCTCTATGGGTTGTGCCCGGCCGGGCCTCATGGGTGCAGGCTTAGCCACCAGGCACTCTCCATCGAGCCCCTCCTTCAGGCCAGGCTCCTGGGGGAAGGGTTGTGGCCCGGTGACCCGCATCAGAGCAAGGGAAAACAAGCTCATAGGGGTCTCTGAGCCATACTTCGGCTGGTCCCTAATAAAGGACCTCTTTGCCCAAGGTGGCTCTGCCCAGAGACTGAAGCCCCAGACAATTTAGCTCCTAGGATCATTGGGACACACAAACTACTCCACCACGATGAGGCGACAGTTCATGGATGTTTTTGTTTTGTTTTGCTTTGTTATGCCTTCGTGTCAAAATGAATACAGCAGAACCTATGAGGGAGGAGGATAAATTGAGGTGATGTAAATAGTAGTACACCACAAGACTACCGAGTAGCAGAGTAGCCAATCCAAAAGGTATTAACCCCTTATTGCTCAGTGACTGTTTTTTGTCAATGTCTTTATGTCTCAAAAGTGTTCTCTGTCAATTGATTGTCTGTTGTTGTACTAGAGCGGCTCCAACTACAGGAGACAAATTCCTTGTGTGTTTTTTGGACATACTTGGCAGATAAAGATGATTCTGATTCTAGTAAGCAGTGGTAAAGTATGTACCGCTAGCTTGACATTCAGTTGGGAGAAGATGGAAATGATCTTTCCCATCATGAAAAAGCATTCAATGCATGCTTTGCATCTCTTTTAAATGAAAAGACAAATGTCCAGCTCTGATAAAACTGCTGCTCAAGCAACAACCAAATAGGGGCCACCATTATCAGTTTGTTGCTGAGGAAAATTAATTTGTTTTCGTACCTTTAAACCTATTCTGCTGTCTCCTATGGTTAACTGTGTCAGTTACAACCCTGTACATCAAATCAGATGCAGGGAGCCGTGATGAGTTCTTTTTTATTTTGTTGAAACTGCTTGGAGCCCAAAGCAATTCATTGATTGATATTACAACAGAATATTTCTCAGAAAGATTACATTTCCCGGCACGTCCATCTCTGTATGAATCCTATTGTAATGTTGACATGTAATTCATTAACTGTCAGCAACAACTGTCAAAGCAAACTGCATCTTTCATCCAGAAAGATTAGGAGAGGCTTTGACATGCTTATTTCTCATGTGCTGTTTTGAAATACAGTATATTTGGTAGACTTGGGATCTTTGTTTGCTCCATTGTACATGCCATAGGATGAAGGCTAGGTAAAAAGATATATAATAAATGCATAGACTAATCTTGAATGAAGGATTCATAATGTAGAAATGAAAGGACTAACTGATGATGGCTATTTTCATCAACAATATGAACATGTTTGTTTTTGTACTTTGAAGCAAGATTGTGTTTTTGACATAATTTTGGATATTTTGATTAAGCCTTAAAGCAGACCTGGGCAAAGTATGGCCCAGGGGCCACATCGGACTTGTCCAGAATCTCTGACCCGCCTCGCAAAGTCTTTATCTAGTCAAATAAACCATAAAATATGCAGTTCTTTTATTTTGATATACCTGTGCGTGAACAGTACATGCGAGCAACAGCGACGACTTGTGTCCTCAGTATTGCCAACTTGGTGACTTTGTTGCATAATTTGGTGACCTTTCTGACTTCTCTTGCGACCATTAAAAAAAGTGACAAGTGACAATGCCAACAGTGGTCCTGATGTTAGAACATTCTTTTTTCCTGTACGGTGGAGGGAAGAGAGGGGTTAGCCCTGACAATGATTTGGGAGTCGCAACTATGAACAGCTAATATGAGTTAGCGCTTGTTGCTCCTAATGTCTGCACACTATGAAGACTCTAAATGGCCCGTAGGTGTGAATGTGAGTGCGAATGGTTGTTTGTTTATGTGCCCTGCAATTGGCTGGCGACCAGTTCAGGGTGTACCCTGCCTCTCGCCCAAAGGTAGCTGGGATAGGCTCCAGCATGCAAGCAACCCGAGTGAGGATAAGCGGAACGGAAGAGGAATTAATGAATGAATTAATGAATTTGTATTTACTAATTATAACAACATAAACCATGTCATCACAACTACCAACTGATTGAAAAAAACAACTAGTCGTTTGACAGATTTATATGAGTATGTTAAATTAATATGGAACACAATTGAGGTTAGCATGTTGACTTGGAGCTCAAAAACCATTCCAGTTTCTCAGATGGCCCTTTTGAAAAATTAATTATCCACTCCTGCTTTAATTGCCCACTTCGACTTTAAAGGGTGAAAATTATTAAATGAAATGAAAATTGGCAGCAAGGGAGAATGATGGATAGTGCATCTCCCTCACAGTCATGAGATCTGGGTTCACATCGCAGTTGGAACATCTCTACTGTACGTGCAGTCTACATGTACAAAGTATTTTATGTTTACCTATATTTTCTATAAAAACCAAATTTTGTTGTGGGGTTTAACTAACTTACCAAAACCTGAATCATGAAATCAGCCATTTACTTCATAATGGTATCTTGCAGTACCACACACAACTAGCGTAAAGTAAGGCAGTCTTGAAATTATGTTATGATTAATTGTGCGAAAACAAATATTTAAGCCTTCCTTGTAATTGTTAGGGGCTCTAATTGGTAGGCAGACGGTGGCCGTTTTAGGCGAGCCTAAAACCGCTAAATAAGTGCAATGCATTATTATTAGTATTATTTCTATTTCTATTATTATTATTATGATTATTATTCCAGTCCAATATATTTGTAACATATTTGAAACAAACAGTAGATTTATGTACAGTATTTCAGAGCCAGTTTATGAGTAAAATTTATCAACGATTAATAGAAAAAGCCCACTTTTTAAATAAGAGGCATGTACAACAAGCAAATAATTTTTTTCCCCTCCTGTGTGGTATTTTCACTCCACATCAGATTGGCTCAGTTAATCACAATTTTCATGAAATAAACAAATTTAACAGAAAACAAATGCTGTCTCACTATTATGAATAAAATATATTTTATCTTGTGCCCCTAACCCAGCTTAGTTTTCCTCAGACAGGGATGGGAAGAGACTTCAGGCAAAATCTCCAGTGATGGATTTTCCATGAAAAAGGGGGACAGATTGTGATAGATGGGTATGTCCCACAACCATTTCTCAGATGTCTCCACCACCTGGGCTATGCTGGGCTAAGCGTGATTCTTTTTATATTTGGAAAACACATGGGTTGTCCGGTTTGTGCCAAAGTCAACACTTTTAAGTCACCTTTTGTAAGAAAGCAAAGGTGTAAAGATAAACTGTGTGTATCAGAAAACTGATTATGTTTCCGAAAAATTAATTTAGAAAGACAAAAAGACACCAAAACATAGAGCCATGACATATTTTTTAAATTTGTTGAAACAACTTTATTTTTAATGACTATGAACTATTATTTTCAAGTCTGTAAAGTCTGTAAATGTTTCCACCCTTATCCACACAAGCCAAAGGTTGTAACAACGGGTCAAATTACGAAGTAGCATTGACCCAAATGTGTTTTAAGGGCCACTTTTTAATATACCAATAAAACTGCAACAATAGTTCATACAGCCAATAGTAGTGAACCCACAGTGATACGAATAGATCTTCATGAGACTCGAGCTCCTTGATTGGCTACGACCCATTCACCATTTGGTTTTTATTGGTTTCACTGGCAATGGATTACATTACAAGAGCATATTCCAAATTCTGTTTCTGAATTTTAACTTACATCTTTTTCTTCCACACACCTTTAGCATTACATTGCCTTCTAAACTCTAGTACTGAGCCCCTGCTGTGAAAATGAAAAGCAGTGGTGTTTGAAGAGTGCTTCTCTCATTCGAACATGTTGCCTGGGAACAGGAAGTACATACATGAATGCACTTGGGCCTTATTGCCTGAAGTGCAACCTTTTTACCCATCAATCCATCCATCCATTTTCTGAGCCGCTTCTCCTCACTAGGGACGCGGGCGTGCTGGAGCCTATCCCAGCTATCATCGGGCAGGAGGCGGGGTACACCCTGAGGCGGGGTACACCCTGAACTGGTTGCCAGCCAATCGCAGGGTACATACAAAAAAACAACAATTCGCACTCACAATCACACCTACGGGCAATTTAGAGTTGTCAATTAACCTACCATGCATGTTTTTGGGATGTGGGAGGAAACCGGAGTGCCTGGAGAAAAAACACGCAGGCACGGGGAGAACATGCAAATTCCACACAGGCGGGGATTGAACCCCGGTCCTCAGAACTGTGAGGCAGACGCTCTAACCAGTCGTCCACCGTGCCACCCTTTTTACCTTTAAATGATAATGAATGAAATACAAGTCAAAACCAAACAGATGACAGCACCCAAAAAAATGTCATGTGGGTCCATCACAATTTCAAAGGGCTATTGAAATGCATTCAATTACTTAACAATGCCAGAATAACTTCTGAAGGTTCTTCTTAAGTGATTCATATATAATCCCATTTATCTCCCAAATAAATTATGAGGTGACTTCATACTCTGACTCCACCAACCATTTCGTTAGTCCATGTTGGCCAAGCATCCTCATCCTACCTTTGATTTTTACCTCTATAGCGGACTGATCTATGCACTTAATGTCTGGATCAAGATTGTGGAAGAAATATCACCATCAAATGGGCCATCCATCATCGGGGCTGCCTCAACCTAGAATAAGGGGGGACCCCAGCAACAAAGACTCCTATCTTTTATGTTGGACCTTAGACTTGTCTATTTATCACCTACAATTGGCGACTCTTCAGCAAGTAAATAATGGAAGAGTTCTACTGATATAACATGCTGACTACATATAGGATCTGGGCAGTCGTGTTTCTTTCTTGCTGTGGTGATGCTGAACACCCCCTTTTTTTTCTTTTTTATTCAGCATCCAAACAACTGTTGTTATGCTGTTAATAGTGCTTATGTCATGGATTTCATGTGTGTGGCCTATTATTCAGGTTTAGTGGTGCCAAATAGATGTTAGCATCAACAGATACAGGTATGCAGTATCTTTGTCTGCAGTATATGAAAAGAGAGTCTTTCTGGATTTCTGCATAGGTTTTTTTTTTTTTTGGTTTTGGTTAATAATTAAAATTGGTTACTATTTTCTGACAAAAAAAAGAAATTTATTATCTGATCTTTCTCCTCGTGAGAGCAAGGGTTAGCTGTAAAAATATCCGTTTCTCTATTGCAAATATACACAAGCTGTCATGTGTATTGAAGAAAATATAGTATTTAATTTGCATTTGGCTCTTGTTCAAGGGTTCCACAGCAATAATACATTTCTGGAATAATGACTGGACTGGAGTGATAGCTAGCTAGATAGCTAGATAGATAGATAGATAGCTAGATAGATAGCTAGATAACTAGATAGCTATATATATATATATATATATATATATATATATATATATATATATATATATGTATATACTTTATTAATCCCCTTGGGGAAATTCAGGATAGCTGATGAATATGTTAATAAATATTAATAATAAATAATGCATTATAATATATAATAATAAATTCTTCAGTGACAAACATGCAATAGCATCACATGGTTTTCTAAGAAAAGGCTTTTCTAAGAAAAGGTTCAGAAAGGCAAAGTGTTCCTTTTCTATTATTCTTTGAAATCAGAAATCAACATCTTTATTGTTCTGCTTAATAGAAGTCTTAGGTATTGACCAGAAACGACCCTTATTAAATACATTTTCTATTGTATGCCAATATATTTTATACAAAAATACCTACAATGTGTCAACAAAGTGTGTTTCTTTGTTTTACCCAACCATTCTATTATTTCATCATCAGCTCTTATATACAAATGTGTTATTTTGTCCCACTTAAAAACCTTAAAATAGAAAAAAGGAAATGGTATTGAGCAATATATGTTTGTAAAAAAACATTGAATATATAATTATTATTGATAATTCATAGATCTCACCAATACAAAGCCAATTGCTATTTATTTATTTTTGTGACATGACCTGCTCATTTACTCTGTGTGATATATGTGATTGTAATTTCTGTTTTGTTTGCGCCCTCAACAGGTGAGGCGTTCCCAGACCTACTAAACCGTAGATGCCACGCTTGGTGTTGTGTCTGTGTGTGAGTCCACATAACAGAGACACCTCAGGGAAGGTTAACCGTTTACTCAATACAGCGGCACACGTTTTTAATTTAAAGAAAATAAGTAAATAAATTAAAAAAAGAAAAGAAAAAAGAAAAGAAAAATCATTTCACTTTGTGTGCAATACATTTGCTTTTAATCACTAAGTATAGTTTTGTTTTTTTAATTCTAGATTTTTAGCACAGTGTGAATGTTCCAACTGTGGATAATATTAAATAGACTTTTTAGGAACAAAACCTGCACCTCATTTTTGATGAACACTCGGGCCGACGACGCTACTGTATTTTAATGCTCGCCATTATGGTGGTACTTAGAACTTACATACTTATTTTTGAGGTGGTATTGGGGTAAAATGATTGAAAAGCACTGGCCAAGAGGATTTTAAATACAAAGAGGTCATAGCCAGGTGCATTTGGCTGGCGGGGGCAAAAGCCAATCTTAATTTGTGGTTAAAACGTCTAAGGGACGTGATTTGGCCAGCCAAGTGTCATAACAGCACTACAGTATAATGGACAATGCTGCTGTAATTGTCGGGCAAGCCGCCATGACGAAGACGTCAAATGTGACGTGTGAAGCCATCGCAACGTTGTTAAGTTTTTAAAATGCTGTTTTATGAAAGTTAAACAACTAATTCCACGATCCCCTGAAAAATACCTCCTTTAAGCTGCAGTGTTAAAACTAAATACAAGGATGCAACACAGTAACACATTGAAAAAAATGTGCAACACAGTAACACATTGCTTACTAATACAACTTTTAGCATTAATAATAATACTGCAGTGTCAAAACTAAACACAATTGTGCATCACAACCACAATACTTGCACACAATAAAAGAGTAGTTGGATTATAACATTTGAAATATGAATCCAAATACAGTATTCACAAGAAATTACGGTAATTATAACTTAGTAACTCACAATTGCACCTGATCGCCACTGAAGGAACGAAGGCGGTCAGTTCTTATACAGTATAGTGGGGGAGGGGCGACTTATGCTTGACATCCAAGTGCATCACTGGGCTTTGTTTTAGTCATGCCCCCCCCAAAGCCATGCTAATTGCTAAGCTATCGTGTCATGCGGTCGCAAAACCTCGAAATAAGTGATTTGGTGATACAGTACAGTTGTCACATACAGTAGGTCTGGCTGGAACCGAGTTTTGCAGAGAATAACCAACCTTGAACAACAAAATAAAGGGTGAATTAATAAGTGTTTAGAGATATAAATACAAAACAATACACGTCCACAGAGGACGCCGGATCTGAACTGGAAATGAATTTGGATGTTACTGCACACATCACTTCAGAACGTCCATCCATCCATCTTCCTTACCGTTTATCCTCACTGGGGTTGTAGGCGTGCTGGAGCCTATCCCAGCTATATTTGTGCGAGAGGCAGCGTACACCCTGAACTGGTCGGCAGCCAATCGGAGGTCACATATACTGTAAACAAACAACCATTTACATTCATACCTACGGGCAATTTAGAGTCTTCATTTAACCTACCATGCATGTTTTTAGGATGTTGGAGGAAAACGGAGTACCTAGAGAAAACCCACGCAGACATAGGGAGAACTTATAAAAACCTCACACAGGCGGATTTGAACCACAGTCCTCAGAACTGGGAGACAGATGTGCTACCGAGTCGTCCACCATACCATCGGTGGAAGGGTAAACGTATATTATTATTATTAATAATGATTGCGAAAAAATAACTTAGTCCCACAATGGGGAAATTTGCATCGTTTCAGCAGCAATTGTGGATATACGAAATATAAGTATGTTGTATAAATAGCATGCAAGAGAAAACATACAAGAATTCCATTGCACAAAATAGAAACCAAAACTATTGTCCATACATAAACTATCAAATTCAATCTATCAGCAATGTTATTTGTTTGTTTACAAAATAGAGTTCTGAGTTTTAATTTTGAGGTTTGAGATCTGATTAATCTGCTTTGATAGACTTGCTGTTTTTTTTCGTCACCAGGTTTAGAAACATAATTGGCAAAATGCGAATCAATCCATAGACACAGATATTAATGTCAAAATCCCATATACTGGTATTTATGATTATGACTGTCGCAAGGTAATGTTCTTCGACAGAATTTTTAAAATATGGAAATTCAGATAAATTTGGACCAATTGTTCTGGAAATGAATTTTTATAGATTGGCATGTCTGTGATCCAGATCGAAGATTGTGATAAATTTCCTGTCGATCTCGATTATCAGCTGTGTGCATAGTTCCTTGATGTGACACGACGGGAATGTGCGTGATAACAGCCAATCAGAGTCGTCCTTTTCCTGCTCAATTCTGGTTGCCAGTTGTGTTGCTTGAGTAAACAGAAACCATACCTGCTTGGCTGACCCAGCCCGTAGCAAAATCGAATCTCCCAGTCCAACTCAGCTGTCGTCACACGGAGCATGCCGCGTCATCGGCAGCCACTCTTTGCCCCGGCTTCAGACTGGCGATGGAGGCAGCTGGCCACTCCGCGAGTTTGCAATGCCGGTTGTGCGGCGGAGTGTCCAAAGCAAGGTGGAGCAATGCTATGAACTAGCCGATGTGCAAGGGGCTGTATGTCGGCGCCCTCAAAAACGGGAAACACTTTGTTTATTCATTTGAAGAAGTACCACTACCCAAGTGATTATGTAGAAAACATAAAAATGCAAGCGCAGTCAGTACAGCCTGTCGCTCACTGCACAGCACACATAGCATTAGCTGTTAGCCACTGCTAACAGCTAATGGCCACCAGCTAAAGGCCACCAGACAAAAAAGCAACCAATCATAATCGTGTCGTCATTATACAGGTGGTTTGCAAAATGGCAAATTTGTTAATCTGTATTGTTATTAAGGATGATCCACATTTGAAATTAGCAATAATGTTAACAGGGTATGTAGCATCATAACTGGAGAATGATCATGTTTACAATCCAAGGTGTCTTCATTATCCTGGAGGGGGCAGTTTGTTTAATTTGTGTCTTGTTCCTCCAAAAAAATACTTGGGATTTCAAACTAGTCCACTATTCTTATAATTTTCTACATTTGTTATTCTGTTGAGTGAAAACTGTTGTCATAGTTTTCTATATTTATTTTATTTGCCTTTTTTGCTTATTATGCCAATATAAAGTTGGGGTTACTGTGTTAAATATTGACTGTGGGGGAGTGTTTGTCATGAGCTGTGACCTGCAGTTCTTTTGTTGGAGCTTGGGTAGCGCTGTGCGCCCTTCTCGCCCTCTCTCTTCCCAGTAATCAGCACCACCTGTCAGCAATCAGCCTTCATCACCACCTGCATAAAAGCCTGCTAGAGCCAAGACTCCACTACCAGAGTATGAATGTTCTCATGTGGTACAACAGCTCTCAAATCTTCACGTAAGATACGCCGGTCTTTGCTATACCTCTGACCTCCGTGTTCTTCCTTGTCCTCAGTGCTCCTTCCGTGTTCACCGCCATGCTGACCTCCTCCACCGTGCCGCCAAGCCATCCACCTGCTCACGCCACCGCCTGCCGGACGTTCCCTGTCCCGACGACCTGCCGATAAACCCCAGGGATCCACCTTGATATCCTCTTCAATAAACCTTTCACCACAACCCTCTCAGCTTCCGCTTGCTTCTGGGTCCAGTTTAAACCTTAACGTGACAGTGTTGCTAACAAAAGGTGTCAATAAAATGTTGAACTACTCTCTACCTTCTTAATTTTCAGTACAGATGCTTTAAAACTAAAAATATATTTTAAAAATTATTGTAACGATTAAGATCGAACGACTTGAAAAAAAATATATATTTTTTTTCTTTGCCAGATCGCCTAGTCCTAGCCCCTACAATAAAAGAAAAAAATAATAAAAAGTTATCTTTCTGCTCCTAAATGTGCAAAATAGCTACACCAACCTAAAGGTAAATTTTCCTGTGGCAACTGATATTTTTGAGAGAATATGGGTTACGAGACCAAGTATGTAGTGGAGCATATTATTTGCTATTAGAAAGAGAAACATTACTTATACTAAGGCAAAACATTATGACGATGGAAAACATCAACATGGGAGGGACTCAACCTTCCGATAGGTAAAGAAGCTATTTGTCTTGATACCAGGGGTGGGACAAAAATTTAACGGCTCAAAATTTAGAGAGACATTTCGGAATTACTCTTTGAGCACGACTAGCAATCAGGACCTCAATGAAGATTGTGACCTCATCTCACCCTTCTAGTGATCACTGGAAATCATTTGTTTCTGAATGGATTAGAGCTACTTATTACTGTATAGCTGTTAACCAATTCATGTGGCTGTGCACATAATTCTCCTCGCCAGCAATTATGATACGCGCTTCAATTCTGTAGATATTTATTCGCATGGTAAATAATAAACATCAGCATTAGCGTTGTCTAATGTTTAAAGCAATTTTTTTGTCTTTTAAAAATTGATAATTGTCTTAAATGGTGTTGACAGTAAGTGAATTTGGCATTATTTGAATTCCTGCCCCCAGTGGCTTACAGAAATGTTGCAAATGTCAGAAGTGACACACCTGATGTCAAAAGCACTATAATTATGTCTTCACACCACTATTATTACCAACACCCTGATGACCGCTGGTGGAACGATATGTGTTGTTCTCCAATGATCTAAGCCTGAAAAATAAAGCTTTTGTACATTTTGGGGCGACTGTTGCATCAGATGGTATAGCTGGTCGACCAGTCACCAAAGGTTTGACGAACTTGACTGTTCAAATCCTGGCTTCGAATGTCTCCTGTCAGTGTCCTTGGGCAAGACACTGAAACCCTGAATCATTCCCAGTGGGCCTGGCAGAGCCTTCCATGGCAGCAGCAGCCTATTGATGTGTGAATGGGTGAATGTGTGAGCATCTGTAAAGTGCTTTGGGCACCGTGATGGTGTGCTTAAAGCGTTATATACAATAAGTGTAATCCATTTACAGTATCCAACTGAGTACCTGGACTTGGAATTCTTTCCCACTAATTTTTAATGTGATTGCATGTTGCAATGTACGTAATTAACTGTAAATGGGACAAAAGTGTGTTCTTTATTTTTCTGTATCATTCATGCAGAAGCCTCACATAGGTATATTTTTGTGCAAAACACTGAACAGATGTTTAGTGCGTGTTAAATGTTTCAAGCTATTATGTGATATTACCTCAGTCATTCAACACAAACAAAAACAATTTCATTTCGCGCTTTGTTGTGTTCCCATTAAATTCAAACTCTACCCAGGGAGGCGTATTCTCCAAATCAAGCCCAATATAAACATAGTAAGCATACAAAGATAATAATGTGTGGCATACAGTGTCCCTGCTGGAAAAGTGTTGTCATAGGGTCACATATGTATTGTGGACTAGCAAACATTAAACTGCACTTTCATGGTCCCTCATACTTACTTCCCAATATTAAATATTGAGCCTCAAGGCCTACTCTATATACATGACATAAATGTTACCTCTGCCTGAATATTTGTGAATAGTTTCCACCATGTTCCAGTAAACAGAGGCAGCCTCCGCACCACTGGAGCTACTCTTGCTTGCACCTTTATTGAGCTTCACGCAATAAAAGGTGCACGAAAACAAACTCTGGAAATGAATTTTTTATACGACAGAAATATGCCGGCTGAAATTGCATTACCTCCGCACATTCATAACTTTTTATTTTCTTAAACCGAGTTAGAAATTAAATCTGGTCCTGAGGGTGGTGATACTCTGAACAGGATTGCTATCAGCCAGCAGTGTTTAGTAAGTAAAATATTATTGTATCCTCAGGGAATGTGGATATTCACGACTATCTCTGCTCTTTTATCTTCCTTTTAAAAGACAGAATTATGCATTGATGAAAAAAAAAAAAGGAACTGTGGCAATCACCATTCGATTTGGGACCTTATTTTGCTGCTAGTTTCCTGTTTTTCTTCCTTTTTCAATAGCTTTTTAATGTAGATGCACTATTGGTTCACTATTGCTCTTGTTCTACGATGAAAAAAGTAATTCTCAGACTTAGAATTATGGTTATTTTGTTCACATTATCGAGGGTGTAACATTTGTTTATGTGACTTGTTCCCTCGATCAAATGTACTGGTGGACGGATAAGTGTGCATTTGAATGAAAAAATATTTTCAAACAGAGAAAATGTGCTGATCCTAAATAATGTGGACACATGCACAAAATTGTTTGTGCCCTTCAATTTAAGTAAACATGATCCTGGAAAAATAAATTTAAAAAAAAAACATTTACTGAAAATTAAGAGGTTCTACCAGAAAAATCTCTTCATGCTTGCATTTTTAGTTGGTTAGATTACTGTAATAGTGTAGTTACAGGTCTTAAAAAATAAATAAAAATAATAATAATTAAAAAAAAAAAAAATAATATATATATATATATATATATATATATATATATATATATATATATATATAATTTAGGCAGCTACAGCTGATCCAGAATTCTGCCAGCAGAGTCCTTACAAACACCAGGAAACTGAAACATATCACACTGGTCCTCAAACCACAACACGTGCTTCCTACAGGTCAAAGGATTGGTTTGAAACTTTTACTGCTGGTCCAAAATCCTCTGAATGGTCTTCAACCAAATGTGGACCAAAATAATTGATTGAAAGATTTCTTGGTTCCCTATAAAGCATCAAGACCCATTAGGTCATTGGGGACAGGTCTATTTTCGATGGTTTTCCATTACAAGTGCCATAACGGCCTGGTCCCACTCTGCCCTGGCCTCTCTTGGCCTGGCCTCTGTTGTTTTACCATTACAACAACCACCAATCAGAAGTAGGAGGGATTGGGGCAGGATCAAGAAGAAGGTGATGTGCTTGTTTTTTGTCGCTGTATTTCATCTTCTGTCAATATGGACAAAAATACATTCTGGTCACAAGCTTTGCTTTTTCATCCACAGGCACATTATACCTTATGAATATTGTTAAGTATTGATGGAAAACAACATTTGATGCTTTATATGACATTTATATGGTCTGAGGCGACGCGGCGGCATGGCTTGCTAAACCTGGAAATGTGTTTTTCCCATGAGGGAAAGCTTACTGTATTTGCGGTTTAACTGATCGTAAGCTGTGCCGTTAAGACGGCGATTGAAATTTTGAATCACAGCTAAACCAGTGGCAGACTGATTGGCAACACATGAAAACAGTTGCCAAACCACGCACAGTGCGCAACAGTTCAGTCTGCTTGGCGGCGTCGCTCGGTGTGTGGCAGCCTTTAGACGCCATGATTGTGAAAGTGACAAGTCACCGTGCTTAAAGAAACGCCTACATCTCAATCAGATGACAGTGACGTCCCGGCCCTCCTCGGCCTGCGTTTTAGAACCAGGTTGGAGGAGGGTCTGAGGGACGATGCCATTGTCACCGCCCGGCCTCGAAAAAGTGTAATGGAAAAGCGACCACACAGGGCATTAACATTTTCCCTTGACTTCATATATTCTTTGTCTTTGTAGCAGTACTTTGAGTATGCGAGTAAACTTGAAGACTGCATGCTGGATGACTGGTTAGCAAATCCACCTCCATGTTTTGAGGTCCTGGGTTCAAATATGGCCCTCCTGTGTGTAGTTTCTATGTTCTCGCCGTGCCTGCGTGGGTTTTCTTCCTCCCACATTCCAGAAAGATGCATAGTAGGTAAATTGTAGAATCTAAATTGTCTGGGAGTGGTTGTTTTTTTGTTTGTCTTGGCTGGGGACCAGTTCATGGTGTACCTCACCTCTCACCCCAAGTCAGCTGGGACAGGATCCAGCACATGTGCGACCCCAGTGAGGATAAGAAGTTCAGATAATGGATGGATGGATATAAACTTGACTAGCCCTTCTTTGCCTCTAAATACTATACAGGTGTGAATGTGAGAGCAAATGCTTGGCGACCATATCAGGGTGTACCGAAGTCAACTAGAATAGCTCACCCGTGACCAGTGGTGGCTACTTAATAGAGGGCGCAAGGGTGCTGCCCTACCATGCATGGTCATGAAAATATTACTTTTCTTGTAGGGAAAAAAAGAAATAATTAAAATAATTCAAAATAATACAAATTAAAATTCAAATACAAATATTTCAAAATACAAGAGCAAGATAAATAGTACATAGTTAATGATGAGGAAAGTTGTTTTGTTGATCTCTGTTGTCTGGAATTATGCATTTCCAGTCTGGGGAGCAGAATTTTTTACCAATATAAAGTGTTAATAATGACCTGCTCTCTTTGAGACGACGCAATGTTAATGGATAAAAAAAATTATATGGTCTCTCTCTCTCTCTCTCAGGCGGCACGGTGGCCGACTGGTTAGAGCGTCAGCCTCACAGTTCTGAGGACCTGGGTTCAATCCCCGGCCCCGCCTGTATGGAGTTTGCCTGTTCTCCCCGTGCCTGCGTGGGTTTTCTCCGGGCACTCCGGTTTCCTCCCACATTCCAAAAACATGCATGAATTGGAGACTATAAATTGCCCGTAGGTGTGAATGTGAGTGCGAATGGTTGTTTGTTTGTATGTGCCCTGCGATTGGCTGGCAACCAGTTCAGGGTGTACCCCGCCTCCTGCCCGATGACAGCTGGGATAGGCTCCAGCAAGCCCGCGACCCTAGTGAGGAGAAGCGGCTCAGAAAATGGATGGATGGTTGGATGGGTCTCTTTCTCTCTCTCTCTCTCTCTCTCTCTCTCTCTCTCTAAGTGACATGTAAATAAGGAATGCTGGAACGTGACAACAAGGTACACCGAACTGGCAACCAGAAAGAATGAGACACGAGTTTAAATGCATGCGGTAATTAGGGTAAACGAGGCACAGGTGGGGAAGATGCTCTCAGGAACAGGCGTGTACAAGGCAGGGGGAAGACAACAACCATAACACACACCCATGACAGGATATGGTTAGAATGGATTTAGCTTCCAGCGTGCAAGGAGTACGAAACGTATGATGACGGCGGAAGCCCCCCCAGGAAAAACTCATCATCAATGGCCTATTTTGAGTTCAAAACAGCGAATTTCACCAAAAGGGGACTGATTTGCATATATGTACAAAGGGCACTGATGTTTATGAACTGGAAGGCGATGTGAAATGTAACACTTTGATTTCTGAGTGGCAACTGTGAAGAAGGAATTATTTCAATTAGTTATTTATAACAACTGAATCATTTCAAAATGGTTGAGGTAAATTTGCAGACATTCTTGGAAATACATTTTAAAAATAAGGTGCTAATGGAACTACAAATATTTATAAAGTAATATAAGATGCACATTTCTAACTGGAGCAATGCTTTGAATATATGAAATGTGGGTTCTCATTGTGTGCTTTGTCTGAATCCTATATAGTGTCCTTGGGGATTTTCCACATTTCATATTGCGATAGGCGACCTTGGCGGAACTGTCTGTTGTTTCCTCCAAGGTCACAAAGGTCATCAGCTGTCCGAATGGCATGCCACATTGGCTCTGTGTAAAACTCAGTCGTTCAAGACGGTGTCCATAAGTTTTGTCATGTGTCTGGAGCTATGGCAGACACCAATCTGTTGATCAGGGCCAAAGAGTCGGAGCAGCTTCCCTAAATGTGTCGTGGAGGACGACAAAACATGGAGCTGGGGTAACATTGCAGAAATTTCTTTATCACAGTATGTGATTACTCTAATCACAGTGCCTCACCTCTCTCCTGTAAAGCAAGACTTTACGGTGATTACATTTTGTGTCTGTGAAATTGGCTTTCTATTTTTACAAATATTGCATCTATTCTTTCTGATGTCCACTGAAGCCGTTTAAAAATAAAAAAAATAAAAATTCCCTCAGCCCCAACCCATCAACGATTTTTTTCTGTTTTCATTCTTGTACACATACATTAACACGCAGGAGTGTTAAACAAATTTTTGTCATGGGCCACATTATAGTTGTTATTTCCCTTAGATGGCCGTTATGACTGCAAATAAATCGGGCGAGGTGGGGACTAATTGGCTCATCATATTACCTATACATACACAGAAAATTAATGGATAATGCGTTTTTAAAACAAAAGTCAAGGATTTAGCTTGTTTAGCTATTTTTCAAGTTACTGTAAAAATTGATTTGGTAACAAAAAATGCTTTTGCGACAGCTCATCATTTTTTACATAACAATTTCGCAGTTTTGGTACAATTTTTAGCATGAAGCATAGTAGTTGACACAATTTGTTTTCAACTGTGATTTACAGTTTCTAAAAACATGTTTATCTGTAAATGAGTGTGTGCAAGTCATGTGACTATTATACAGTGCATAGCGTAGCTCCTCGTCTGCTTCCCAGAGTTGTACAGGGGTTGTTGTCGGCCGGGGTCACCAATAGCCATGTTCTCCTCTTAGGAACTCTGAACAACAAAGGATATAATAAATTCACCTGACATTTGCTCTACTACAATTTGGATTATTATTATTTACAGCTTTTATAAAAGCTAGTTGTTGCTCAATAAGCGTCCAATCAATCAAATGTAACGTACATGCCGATAACTTTTTAACTATAATGCCACATATTTTTACTTACCCTTGAAAGAGACGTGCTGGCACACTTGCTATAAGGTGACCATGAAAAAGCCAGCTGGTGACTCGGAGAGAGGGGGAGTGAGGCTACATTAAAATCTCGCTGCTTCACCTTCAAATATAAAATAGATATATCCATCCATTATCTTAACCACTTATCCTCACTAGGGTCGCGGGTGTGCTGGTGCCTATCTCAGCTGACTCAGGGCAAGAGGCGGGGTACACCCTGAACTGGTCGCCAGCCAATTGCAGGGCACAAATAAACAAACAACCATTCATACTCACATTCACACCTATGGACAATTTAGAGTCTTCAATTAACCTACCATGCATGTGTTTGGTATGTGTGAAGAAACCGGAGTATCTGGAGAAAACCCACGCAGGCATGGGGAGAACATACAAACTCCACACTGTGAGGCTGGATTTGAACAGGATCTCGGGGGGTGGGGGGGGGGGGGGGGGCATTTTGTGGGGACCAATATTTGTTTACGGGGGGGAGGACTGAAGAAAGCTGTCTGGTCAACTGCCACTGGTGTCCTCCATTTTGATCAACTTGTCATCTCAATGGCTGGGAGGATTTCTAATTAAACTTCTAGCAATTTATATATATCTGTATATATAGTATCCAAGTTGGCAGAACTTATGGTTGTAAACACAGCATTCATCATGGAGGTCCAAACTCTTTTCCTCCTGCCAGACAGATGTGTGTTTGTGAATGGGCAGATAGATGCATGATGCGCAAAACTGATACTGTTTTGCACCAATTCACAGAATAACAATCATGCGGTGTGTGTCAATGTGACCATGACCAAACTAAATTGCAGACTGCAAGTCACGCTAGTAATTGGCTGGTTCTCCTGGCCCCACCCTCATGACCAAGTGGTTAATTCAACATAGCCAACTTCAATAAATACAGCAATGAATGTTTGTTGTGTAACTCATATCTCCACAGGGAATCTGGAATCTCATCAACACAAACAAGGGCAAGCACACTCCACATGCAGGAATACTGTACTTTGTAATAGGCTTCTCTGGGAAAAGCGTGCTTGGATGGTTTCACTTTGTGCCAGAACTCCTTGCAGGTTAATAAACGCATAGAAAATTGGTCTCAAATTAGAACCTTGCTCTGTCAATATGTGCCTGGGTGCCACACAATCCTCTGGAGCATAATCCGTCTGCAGTATCATTCAGTGAGTAGCTGCAATTTCCTCCAGAGGGATGGTATTATTGATAATCAAATCTACCATCAATTAAAGTACTGCTATTTGAGCCCTGGACCTATATTAGAAAGACTGTATCGTTCATTTACCAATCCGCCATGGTATGAGAGCTTTGCCACTACAAAGGTTAAAGAAACAGTATATTGGCTCAGTATTTGTCCACTTAATGAAATAAAACACATGGGGAGTACAAAATATCGGAACGAAATCCAAAATATTTAGGATTTTATTTTATGGATTTTATATCAATATGGGCCTGAGTGTAGGTCTTGAGTCTCGGCCCTGTGTACACAGTACACGCTTCATGTGAAAAAGCCAAATGAAAAAGTACACCTTTTCACAACCCCTAGGTAGCAGGATACATTTATACAATGTGAAATAATTTTTTTTCAAATTTAAAATGTTCATTTTCCTGATATTGTACCTATGTATAATGCGCACTATTGACTTTTGATGATTTATTTGGGGGAAAATGTACATACCCACTGGGCAAAGTACTGACAATATATGCATGCGTATACAGTATGTATGCTCTTGGCACTATCAGGCACTTTGAATGAAAGATGAACTCGGATTTCAGTGTCAGTGTAAATGTAACTCTTTACCACTTACTCTACCCTTTGCTGTATTCCTAAGGGTAGGCACATGAGTGCATGCTACGTCTAGATCTCGCTGTTGAAAGTAAAAGGTATTATAAATCTAGCAACCCAGTGGAAATCAGTTTTCGTTGCTTCAGTCAACATACAATACGTGAACAAACACAAAATACATGCAGTACATTGTTGAGATATTTCTTTTTGCACAAGCATCTATAGGTTCTCTGTTGGGCTTGTCTTTTTCTCTTTTTTTGTCAGAAAAGTACCTTTCATATTCCACATGATTAGTGTTTTGGGTTCTGATATCCTTCCTTGGAGACAGATCTTTACATATCTCCCTAGACAGCTGCCTCAGAATAAAGGAGCACAATTGTGTACAATTAGTTTAGCCATCTGGACAGCACTATAGTGATGATTATACTCCAGGTTATGTTATACAAATGTAAAGTGACTGGTTTGCACCATTTGGCTAATAAAAAATTACGGATTTTCAGATGTTGCTTAATATAAAGTGGGCTTAATATAAATGCCTGCCCACCGATCAAGTGTGAAATTAAACAACTATGTAAATAGTTTACTAGCTGCCTATTACTGAAAATGAGCCGCTCTGGATTTTGTGAATTGTGTCACCGCATTTCTACTAATTCACGTAACTGTCCCACAAGAAGTTTCTCCACCCACAACTTGACAGCAAGGCTGCCGTTTGGATCCTCAACATAGAAGTACAATCATGTCAAAGCCAACAGGTAAACAGAGCTGTAATGTTAACAGATTTGTTGTAGCTGGCCAGCTAGTCAGTGTCAGTGTTAAATTCTGGCACACTGCCGAATGTTCGGCAAATATTTAGACATGGGGCCGTAGGGTAGATGTGTTTGGTGATGTGTCCGCTCCGCGACATGCAGTGATCTGCTCACTTGACAAAATTGACAGTAATTTGGCGGCTTGGTGATGAAAGTTCTGAATTTATGCGCTGATATTGCTCAATTATCCCGTGTTGGCTTTGCACAAGCATGATTCATTCGCAGTCTCAATGCGGAAGGGTGAACATATCCTCCTCTGGAAGCAGTCTCAGTTTCCAGAGGTTTCCAATAAAAACACGGGGGTTAGAAAAGTTGCCATACGAAGTGTGTTGTATTTCAAATCCAAACAACAAACTACACGTTTTCAGCATCAAAGTAATCCCCATGGAGTGTAATGCACTTACCTAGCCTTCTCTGACACACCTTCATGCACTTCTGAAAAGATTCTTTAGGATTCCTCTGCACCTTAATTGTCATGACCATCCTGAAGTCGTCTACGTCTGCAAAACAGGTTGCCTTGATATTGATTGATATTGATCATGTTCACAAATGAGGGAAGAATTGAGCAGGCGATTGACAGGTGGATTGATGTGGCGTCTGCAATTATGAGAACTCTGAATGGTGAAGAAGGTGCTGAAACTCTCAATTAACTTGTTGACCCATGTTCTCGTCTTCATCTATGGTCACAAACTATGGGTAGTGACCAAAAGAACAAGTTCATAGCTACAAGAGGCCGAAATGTGTTTTCTCCATAGGGGATTCGTGCTCTTCCTCGAAGATAGGGTGATAAACTCACAGTCATCTGGGAGGGCCTCAGAGTAGAGCCATTACTCCTTTACATTGAGTGAAGCCACATGTGGTGGCCCCTGGATCTGGTTAGTATGCCTCCAGGATTTTTCCTTGGTGAGTCGTTCCAGACATGTTCCACCGGGAAGAGGCCCCGGGGTAGACCCAGGACATGCTGAAGACACTCATGTATCCTAGCTGGCCAGGGAATGCCTCAGAACCCCCCCCATCCCCTGAAAGAGCTGGAGGAGGTGGCTGTGGAGAGAGGGAAGTCCAGACTCAAGTTTCCCGCAACTCGACACGGGAAAAAATGGATGAATGGATGGATTTAATTGATGGATTGATTGATTGATTTAGACCAGCACAATGGCAAATGTTCTGGTTTCCTCCCTATGTCCAACAGCATGTATGTTAGATAAATTGAATAAATTACATTTGGGAGTGGTATGAGTGTGAATGGCTGTCTGTCTCTATGTGTCAGTTCTGTGATTTATCCAGGGTGTACCACACCTCTTACTCTGCAGTCTGCTCCCATAGGCTTCAGCTACCTTTTGTCACTGAACTGGATAAGTGGGATGGAAGTGGTAGACTGAGGCAAATATATTAGTGGTGGTAATTGTTTAAAAACTATCAAAATTAATTTGAGGCTTTGTAATTAATTAATTTCAATTAATTACATTTTGAAGTTCAGATATCCCTGGTCGCAAGCAGTGCTCTCTCTCTTCTGCTCCCAACTATGGTTAGGAGTCACGAGCACAAATGGCTAGCACTTAAATGACCAAAATCTTTAATTCTCCTTGTAACCTGAGCTAAAATCAGTGTTGCGTTATAGACCGTCACAGTTGTTAAACTTTAATAGGTCTGTGATGGAACACTGATTGGGTTTGCAAAACCTTGTCCATTTCTTTTCCTCTTTTAGCCAATTACTGAGACAAACTAGCCTTGCTCATACAAAATCTGTTGACATTTATATTAGCTTTGCTGTTCATGCTAAACACATGTTTTTCACTAAGGAGATACCGTGGAATTGAAGTGCTTCGGTGCTCAGCAAAGTGTTTTGTTTCTCAATTTGCTCACAACCATACTCCTCTCCACGCTTTGATAACGCAGGTTGTTGTTCTTGTTGTTGTTATTGTTTTTTAAATCAACTTTCCAACCAACAACTTTCTAAAGTATGTGTTTTTCATCTTCCAGAAATAGAGCTCTTAGAAAGGTTCTGTACTGCCTGTCGTGTAAAAATAGAAAAGTGTTATTCATTGTGTTTTTTATGTATAATGTTAATTGAAGACTCTAAATTGCCCGTAGGTGTGAATGTGAGTGTGAATAGTTGTTTGTTTATATGTGCCCTGCGATTGGCTTGCGACTAGTTCAGGGTGTACCCCGCCTCTCGCCCGGAGATAGCTGAACCTTGTGAAGAGAAGCGGTAGGGAAAATGGATGGATGGATGTTTCTTTCTTTCTTTATTTATTATTTTTTTCAAAATTATCACATTAAAGTTACGGCCAAAAATCGAATGTTTTGAAACCAGCCAGGCAAAGTGAAAACAGCTCCTGTATGATAACCAGCACTGTGCAGAGGGTACTGGGCTGTGCTTGTGCTAATGTTTTGTGGAGGGAATTAGGTCTGTGATGATAAAGCATCTTGAATTTAAAGCAACCAGCAATGGATTATGTCAATTGTCTAATACAAGTATCGAAACAGCCTCTGAATCCTCCTTTATGAGATATCATTGCTCGTGTGTGCTCTCCTTTCTGCTCCAGTCTTCAACTGCCAATCTGTTCTTTCAGTTGGTACACAGTACAACTGAATAAAAAATTCATGAGATTATCCACATGTCCAGCGGTGTGGAATGAGGAGAGATCATTTTGAGCACTTTGGCCTTGTACTATTTATTTGCCAACCTTTCACCTGCATTCTGTTTAACATTGCATGAGACTACATCATTAGTATCACACAGCATGTGCTGCCAAATCTATGTCCAGTTAAACAGGAAGTGTCTCATTGTCCAGTACTCCATAGATCTGACTGTTCATGTAGTCCAACTGTTATCCGAACCTGAGTTGAATCTTTTCAGAAGTATTTCACTGCTTCTTAATATTTGATAGGTTAGCTGTGGAATTAAAAAAAGAGGTGGGGCAAAAACCACTCAACACTGCAAATCAAAATTTGGTGGCTCCGCTACTTTCCATTCAGCTACGGGTAATTTTGTTTTTATAAAGAGCTAATAGTCATGCACAATAACTTCTACAATGAAGTGAGTTATCTTTAATTTGTTGTTATAAACCACATGCAGATAACTTTGAATAATCCATCCATCCATCCATTTTCTGTGCTGCTTCTCCTCACTAGGGTCACGGGCGTGCTGGAGCCTATCCCAGGTGTCATCGGGCAGGAGGCGGGGTACACCCTGAACTGGTTGCCAGCCAATGGCAGGGCACATAGGAACAAACAACCATTCGCACTCACAGTCATGCCAACGGGCAATTTAGAGTCTCCAATTCATGCATGTTTTTGGGCTGTGGGAGGAAACCGGAGTGCCTGGAGAAAACCCACCCAGGTACGGGGAGAACATGCAAACTCCACACAGGCGGGGCCGGGGATTGAACCCGGGTCCTCAGAACTGTGAGGCTGACGCTCTAACCAGTCGGCCACCGTGCCGCTACCTTGAATAATGAATAGAATATTTTGAGCAGATGAAGACAATAAAGGTGAGATTTTGCTGAATCCTGTCCAATTGATACATGCAGAATAAAGGTATTTAAGATAATCTATTAATTAAGTTGATTTTCTTGTAAAATATGTCAAATGTATGTATGTAAAAGGTTCAAGATGGTGCCTAACCGTGTGGTCGCCTCGGTAACGTGATCTCTAGTACTGTCTATGTTTTTGTATTTTTCGTTTGTCTTTGGAGAAATTACACGACTCACTTACACAAGCGAAGACTTGCTAAACATTAGGGAGTTTACCCTGAGCTTTCTTTCAGCAACTTTCACAAATCGGCCCATTTGCTCTGAGCTACTTACCGGAGCAGCAGCCGTGGTGTACGGAGCATGGAGGCGAGCTTCCGAGCTTCCAGCAATACCGGTCAGACCGTGTCAAGGAGTTATCGGGGAAAACAAAAGGCAGCGGGATATGCTTCAATATCAACGAAAAATGGTGTACCGACGTCACGAAGCTCAGCACACACTGCAGCCCAGACTTGGAGTCGCTGTTTTTGAACTGTAAGCCATTATACTACCTGCATGAGTTTGCCTCTTTTATACTCACGGGTGTCTACATTCCTTCTCAAGCTAACACGAATGCTGCACTGCTAACGCTCGCTGAACAAGTAAATGAAGTTGAAAAAAGCACCCAGATTCACCCCTCATTATTCTTGGAGACTTTAACAAAGCTAAACTCAACCACAAACTCCCTAAATACAAGCAGTACATCGACTTTCCTACCAGGGAAAACAGCATTCTAGACCACTGCTATCCTACACTAAATGGAGCATACCGTGCTATCCCCCGTGCTGCTCTGGGCTCGTCAGATCACTGCTTAATTCACTTAATACCAAAATACAGGAAAAAGCTTAAATGTGCGAAGCCTACGGTGAAAACAATGAAGAAGTGGACCGATGAAGCAAAATAGAACTTCAAAGCTGTTTAGACTGCACAGACTGGAGTGTTTTTGAAACTGGATGAATATACGGGCACTGTTATATCCAATATCAGTTTCTGTGAAGATGTGGGTGTACCAACAAAGTAATTTTGCACGTTCAACAACAACATGCCGTGGTTCACAGCCAAACTTAAGCCAGTTCGCCAGGCAAAAGAGGACGTCTATTGAAATGGGGATAGAGCCCTGTATAATTGCGCTAGAAACCAGCTGACTACAGAAATTAACATCACAAAGAGAAATTGTGCAGTAAAGATAGAAAAACAGTTTACCGTTCACGTCTCTAAATCAGTCTGGCGTGGAGTACAATCGCTAACCAATTACAAGCAACCATCTCCCACGAAGAAAATAATAACGGACAAGATGATGACTTTAGCACCTTCTTCTGCAGATTTGAAAAGGACACTTTCATACCCCACACCCATCCAGCCGCACCACCGGCCACCATCACACCTCTGACTTCTGCGTTGAGCATCCACAAACAGGAGGTGAGACGCATCTTCAAACAACAAAAGATCAACAAAGTGGCAGACCCCCATCCAGCCTCAAAGTCTGCACAGACCAGCTCGCTCCAGTCTTCATACAAATTTTCAATAGATCTCTGGAACTGTGCGAGGTACCATGTTGTTTCAAACGCTCCACCATCATCCCAGTCCCCTAAAAACCTGAAATCTCATGTCTGAATGACTACAGGCCTGTCGCCCTGACATCTGACAATGCCTCATGTCGGACCATCTCAAGAGTGTCACAGCTCCCCTGCTAGACCACCTGCAGTTTGCCTACCGAGTAAACAGGTCTGTGAATGATGCAGTCAACATGGGACTGCACTTCATCCTATTTCTTGCACTGTACACTGTTTAATTTGTACAAATTTTTTTCAATTTGATTTAAATGCTTTTAATCATGTAAAGCACATTGACTTACCTTATGTGTGAAATGCGCTATCCATCCATCCATCCTTTTCCCTTACCACTTATCCTCACTAGGGTCACAGGCTGCTAGAGCCTATCCCAGCTATCTTCGGGTGCGAGGCGGGGTACACCCTGAAACTGTCGCCAGCCAATTGCAGGTCACATAGAAACAAACAACCACTCGCACTCACATACAGACCTACGGGCAATTTAGAGTCCTCAATCAACCTACCATGCATGTTTTTGGGATGTGAGAGGAAACCGGAGTACCCGGAGAAAACCCACACAGGCAAAGGGAGAACATGCAAACTCCACTCTGGTGGGGCCGGGATTTGAACCACGGTCCCCAGAACTGTGAGGCAGATGTGCTAACCAACCCACCACTGTACCAGCTTGAAATGCGCTATATAAATAAATTTGCTTTGCTTTGCCTTAGAACAACTTGACAGCGCGGGAACCTAGGCGAGGATCCTGTTCGTGGACTTCAGCTCTGAGTTCCACACCATCATCGTTGAACTCCTCTCCTCCAAGCTTTTCCAGCTCAGTGTCTTGCCTGCCATCTGCCAGTGGATTTACAGCTTCCTGACGGGCAGGACACAGCAGGTGAGGTTGGGGGACACCACCAGCACTGGGACGCCCCAAGGATGTGTCCTCTCACTGCTGCTCTTCTCTCTCGACACGAACGACTGCACCTCAATGCACTGACTGTCAAACTCCTGAAGTTTGCAGACGACACCACAGTCATCGGCCTCATTAATGATGGTGACGAGTCTGCATGTCAACAGGAAGTGGAGCGGCTAGAACTGTGGTGCGGCCAACACAACCTGGAGCTGAATACGCTAAAGACTGTAGAGACGATCGTGATCGTGGACTTCAGGAGGCATCCTTCGCCACAGCTGCCCCTGGTTCATGTTCCTGGGAATTGCAGGACTTCAGGACCAGAAGTGGGAGACAAACATCAATTCCATCTTCAAAAAGGCCAAGAAGAGGATGTACTTCCTGCAGCTTCTGAGGAAGCATGGCCTGCCATAGGAGCTGCTGAGGCAGTTCTACACAGCAGTCATCGAATCACTCCTGTGTTCATTCATCACAGTCTGGTTTGGTGGTGCCACAAAAAAGGACAAACTCCGACTGCAAGGGACAATCAAAACTACTGAGACACTTGGCGGTACCCCCCTATCTACCCTTGAGGACTTGCATGCTGCCAGAACTAAGATAAGTGCATGCAAAATCCTCTTGGACCCTCCACATCCTGTCACCACCTCTTTCAGCTCATTCCCTCAGGTAGGCGCTGTCGAACTATGCAAACTAAAACGATCAGACATTCCAACAGCTTCTTCCCCCTTGTCATTCACTTCTTAAACAGGTAACTTACAATTCCGTTGTAACACGCTGCCAATTTTGTCTTGATATTTTTGTCACATCGCTGTAGGGCCAATTATACATTATTCGTGCACTCACTGTAGTAGTCTCGCCACTCTGCACTACTTGCATATCTGATGTTGACCAATACTGGCCACTCATGTGCTTGAGAAGTATCTGCTTCATTTGCACAATTGACACTATTCCAGATTATTGCAATACTAGTCACTTTAAACTGCATACATCTCTTGAAGTCTTCGCCATTTGCACATTGGTCACTGTACCCGACTATTGTTCTATTAGTAATTTCAGACTGCTCTAAATTGCTAGAAGAGTCTGCATCATTTACACGATTGTACACGATCATACTAGAGAGGCTCCAACTACCACAGACAAATTCCTTGTGTGTCTTTGACATACTTGTCAAATAAATATAACTCTGATTCTGAAATATGAGTACAATGCCTTGATAAAATCATGAGCTTTTGAAAACTTGAATTGCTACACTTGTCTATCATTCAAAGCTGAGATAATCATACATAGGAGACTTGCGAGTGTATGTGCATGTTTGTGTACATCAACATTTGAAAACAAACAAACATGTAAGAACTATAAAACTAAACGTCTAAAATGTGTTGTTTGATGTTCCGATTATTTCAGATCATTTTGATTTAATTTTTTTTAAATGCAAAGCACTGCGATTGGCCTGTGACCAGTTCAGTGTGTACCCCGCCTCTTGACCAGAGTCAGCTGGGATAGGCTCCCGCCCGCCCGCGACCCTAGTGAGGATAAGCGGTATGGAAAATGCATGAATGGAATGCACAGCAAGATAAACTAGTGGTAGTGGTCTACCTCACATTTCTGAGGTTCTTGTCTGGAATCAAAGTTTGTCATCTTTTGTTGAGAGCATGAGCTCCCTGCACATATGTGGATTCCTCCCAAATTTATAAAAACATGTTAGGTTAAGGGCGGCACGGTGGACGACTGGTTAGAGCGTCAGCCTCACAGTTCTGAGGACCCGGGTTCAATCCCCGGCCCCGACTGTGTGGAGTTTGCATGTTCTCCCCGTGCCTGCGTGGGTTTTCTCCGGGCACTCCGGTTTCCTCCCACGTCCCAAAAACATGCATTAATTGGAGACTCTAAATTGCCCGTAGGCGTGAGTGCGAATGGTTTTTTGTATGTGCCCTGCGATTGGCTGGCAACCAGTTCAGGATGTACCCCGCCTCCTGCCCGATGACTGCTGGGATAGGCTCCAGCACGCCCGCGACCCTAGTGAGGATACACGGCTCAGAAAATGGATGGATAGATGTTAGGTTAACTGAAGACACTAAAGATAATATGAGTGTGAATGGTTGGTTTATCATATATGCCTTGCGATTGGTTGGGAACCAGACGGGGTCTCTCGCCCAAAGTCAGTGAGATTGGCTCCAGATCATCTGTGACCCTAATTAGGACACGGGCTGTAGAAAGTGGGTGGATGGATTGTGATATTATGTTATCATTGGCAAAATGTTGAAGTACTGAGACAGATTTAAGATATTGGGAGTTAATGTTTTAATGGCAAGGGACATACCTATTGCAAGATTTGCTTTGCCAATTTCTCTGTCAAGCATCAGGGACATACAGTACAGACATAGGGGGTGAAACGGTCATGTAACATGGGCAAAGTGAAGAACATAAGTTCTTAATGGCTTCTGCAGATGCTTTTAAAAAGAAGCTGGAATACTGTTGTGTTGTATATATTGAAACAGAAGAAAACTTTCTGTAATGAGATAAATTAGTTTTCAAAATATATTCACTTGAAGAAATGCATAATTGATCAAGAGCGTAATGTTTATTGACAGAACATGATATTTTTTTTGTTGTAACTTTAAAGGGGACATTTTGTTTATTATTATTAATTTTATATATTTAAAAAAATTATTGTTCGCATACATATAGTTGGGTTGCGATTGGCTGGCGACCAGTTCAGTCTGTACCCTGCCTCTCGCCCCGAAGATAGAAGGGATAGGCGCCAGCATGCCCGCGACCCTAGTGAGGATAAGCGATACGGATGGATGGATGGATGGATATAGTTGGGTCTGGACAGGGTGCAATTTAACTATGAAGTATATATTTTGGTATCTGACTATTTCATGAAATGTGTCTGCATTTCCATCGCACTCTTACGAATCAATCAACAAATTAACACAATTAACACAACAGCCACCTCACCATGACTAGCTAGGCTGGCTGAAGTTCCACAGTTACATTCAAGTTATGGCTAGAGTCCTGCCACCGGACTATATGGAAGCACTATCATATCAGAGCCAAAAGGTAAGTAGATCTACAGTGACACTTTAATTAGCATTAAAAGCACTAAAAGTGTTCTCATCATTAGATTCTAATAACCAGCAAATACTCAAATGTTCGGCAAGGTTGGTGACGTGGGGACGGAGGGTATTTGTGCTTTGCTACATAAATTGACAAGTGTAATCCAGTGACATGGTGCCTTCACGAGTGAAAATGCTATCAAATCTTGATGGAATATATTGAGCGGGGGAGCACTTGGGGGTGGTAATTGTTTGAATTCCAGTGGTGGCTTCACACAATTTCCATTCATTTTCAGTCTGGATGTGGAGAGTTGAATCACATTCATGACAAAGCCAAAAGGTAAAAACATAGCTGCACAGAATGGATGGATGAAATAAAAAATATTTCATATGAAATATTTTGCAATATCCAAAGGACAAACCAGCTGTCAGTAATACCGTCACGCCTCATCCTCCATTCTCAAGACAAAGAGAAACAACTCAACAATCCGGACACCCTACTGGGTACAACAACCAAAAGACAGAAGGTCTGGACTAACTTAATTAGCAAAAGCTTGATCAGTCGGATCTGCAAAGCCACAAACTGGTGCATCAAAGTACCATTATCAACTACAACAAGAGACCCCTGTGGTGACCCCCCAGAAAAGGTGTCTACTCAGAGTTACTGAACAGTAAAGCAACAGCACCCCAGAGGAAAATCTTGGGACTGAAAAACTGCTGATGCAAAGCTTAAGCTCGTGTTTTGGTGTTTTCTTATATTCCAGATGATGACATTTTTGAAAGTTTAAAAGATTAGTCACTCTAAATTATTTTTCAAGACAATTAGCACACAAAGAAACTTTAGTGCCCATCATAAACTTGGGCGGGTCTACTCTTCCCCTTCTTGTTCGTCTCCCGGGAAGTTTAAAAGGAGAAGCTCTCGGCCCACCTCTGAGAAGCTCTTGTTCCTGCTCTGGTTCCTGACCTCTCTTGGTTCTAGGTTTCAATCTAGCCAGCACCTCCTGACCTGGCTCAGCCCCAAGTTTTCTTTACTGTCTGGTTTTATCTTTTTTTTTTTTTCCCGCCGCATTTTTGGGTCCATGACACTGGTTGGCATTTCGTGCTGTCATCACCGAATGATTTATGGCTGTAAAGAAAAAAGTGGAACCACTGTTTTGCCGTAAATCAAAACCACTGGCTAACCACGTGGCGATATTTTTAAGCAAAGCAGCTGCTGGTGTCACTCGCCTACCCAGCCAGACCTTGTCACAATTAGTCACAGAAAATAGATATTTGGCAAAGCTGAACATTCTTCTTCCTTCAAGTTTGGGCTCAGGGCACACAGCATTCTTGGCCACCGGTTCAAACCATGGGTCAAACTTTGCTATTTACCAAATTAAGTTCAAATTGGGCCGGCACAGTGACCGATTGGTTAGCACATCTGCCTCACAGTCCGGGGTTTAAATACCGGCCCCGCCTGTGTGGAGTTTGCATGTTCTCTCCGTGGCTGGGTGGGTTTTCTCCGGGTGCTCCGGTTTCCTCCCACATCCCAAAAACATGCGTGGTAGGTTAATTGAAGACTCTAAATTGCCCGTAGGTGTGAATGTGAGTGTGAATGGTTGTTTGTTTATATGTGCCCTGCGATTGGCTGGCGACCGGTTCAGGGTGTACCCCGCCTCCCGCCCGAAGATAGATGGGATAGGCTCCAGCATGCCCACAACTCTAGTGGGGATAAACGGCTCAGAAAATGGATGGATGGATGAACTTGTAGAATGAGGAATTTAACCTGACAAAATATGTGGAGTGTGCTCTTTATGTTTCTTGAATATGACAAAATATGTGGACTGTGCTCTTTATGTTTCTTGAATCAAAGATTTGAACCTATAAAGTCAGAGAACTACACAAATTACATTTGTGTAGCAACCCTTCAGAAATAACTGAGTTATCAAAGTTTTGTCATTGGTCGGTAACAAACAAAGCATCGCGGTGCCCCTTTTAACGATAAAGATCATACAGTAGGTAATGGCAACATTTAGTTTTACTTTGTTTCTTAGTGGTGACGGCACGGTGGATGACTCACAGTTCTGAGGACCCAGGCTCAAATCCGGCCTTGGCTTTCTGGAGTTTGCATGTTCTTCCTGTAGCTGTGTGGGTTTTCTCTGGGTACTCCGGTTTCCTCCCACATCCCAAAAACATGCATAGTAGGTTGATTGAAGAATCTAAATTGCCCATAGGTGTGAATGTGGGTGTGAATGGTCGTTTGTTTGTATGTGCCCTGCGATTGGCTGGCGACCAGTTCAGAGTGTACCCCGCCTCCTGCCCGAAGATAGCTGGGATAGGCTCCAGCACACGTGTGACCCTAGTGAGGATAAGCGGTACGGCAAATAGATGGACTGATGGATGCCTTAGTGGTCGCGGGAGGAACTTCTGGTGGTCCCTTTTGTGATCTTACAACAAATTAAATCAATTTATTGAATAACCAATACACGCTACGCTGGTGATTTCATTGGACATATCCTTTATTTAATTTAGAAGCAAAAAATAGAAATTGAGTTTTGATACTTTGTATCTGTCAGATTTTCAAACATAATGTTGTATTTTGGCATGATATTTTTCATATTTTGTTTCCAAGAATTAAAACTACAAAACTACTTCCTACTGTCTTTGATTCACAGATTTTACAAGTAACAAATATTTTACCCTTGATGGAGTTCTGGCGGCACGGTGGCCGACTGGTTAGAGCGTCAGCCTCACAGTTCTGAGGACCTGGGTTCAATCCCCGTCCCCGCCTGTGTGGAGTTGGCATGTTCTCCCCGTGCCTGTGTGGGTTTTCTCTGGGCACTCCGGTTTCCTCCCACATCCCAAAAATATGCATAAATTGGTGACTCTAAATTGCCCGTAGGTGTGCATGTGAGTGTGAATGGTTGTCTGTTTGTATGTGCCCTGCGATTGGTTGGCAACCAGTTCAGGGTGTACCCTGCCTCCTGCCCGATGACAGCTGGGATAGGCTCCAGCATGCCCGTGACCCTAGTGAGGCTAAGCGGGTCAGAAAATGGATGGATGGATGGATGGATGGATGGAGTTCTGCACTCTGTTTTTTTTTTTTTGTTTATAAATAATTCTACCTCTCTTGGAGTCATGTCCCAATGATCCTAGGAGCTAAGCTGTCGGGGCTTCACGCCCCTGGTAGGGTCACCCATGGCAAACAGGTCCTAGGTTAGGGACCAGACAAAGCACAGCTAAAAGACCCCTGAGATGAACAAAACAAATGGATGTAGGTTTTCCTTGCCCGGATGCAGGTCACCGGGCCCTCCCTCTGGAGCCAGGCCTGGAGATGTAGCTCAAAGGCGAGCGCCTGGTGGCTGACCCTGCACTCATTGGGCCCAGCCGGGCACAGCCCGACAAAGTAACATGGGTCCCCCTTCCCATGGACTCACGACCTGTGGGAGGAGCCATTAGGGTCGGGTGCAGTGTGAGCCGGGCGGTGGCCGAAGTCAGGCACCTTGGCGATCCGATCCCCGGCTACATAAGATGGCTCTAGGGACGTGGAAAGTCACCTCTCTGGCAGGGAAGGAGACCGAGTTGGTGTGTGAGGTCGAGAGGTTCCGACTAGATATAGTCGGGCTTGACTCCACACACAGCTTGGGGTCTGGCACCAGTCCTCTTGAGAGGGGTTGGACTCTCTCCCACTCTGGAGATGCCCACATAGAGAGGCGCCAAGCAGGTGTGGGTATACTTATTGCCCCCCCGGCTCGGTGTATGTACAATGGGGTTCACCCCGGTGGACGAGAGGATAGGCTCCCTCCGCCTTCGGGTGGGAGGACGGGTTGAGCCTATGCACCAAACAGCAGTTCAGAGTACCGACCCTTTTTGGAGTCCTTGGAGGGTGTGCTGGGGGTCTCCAGCGTTCTGCTGGGGGACTTCAATGCTCACGTCGGCAATGAGACCTGGATGGGCGTGATTGGGAGGAATGCCCTCCCTCCCCCCAATCAGAACCCGAGCGATGTTCTGTTATTGGACTTCTGTGCTCATCACAAATTGTCCATAACGAACACCATGTTCAAGCATAAGGGTGTCCACACATGCACTTGGCACTAGGACATCCTAGGCCGCAGTTCGATGATCGACTTTGTGGTCATGTCAATGGACTTGCGGCCGCATGTCTTGCACACTCGGGTGAAGAGAGGGGCGGAGCTGTCAACTGATCACCACTTCGTGGTGAGTTGGCGCCAATGGTGCTGGAAGATGCCGGTCCGACCAGGCAGGTCCAAATGTATTGTGAGGGTGGGTACCGGCTGGCCAAGCGGAATGCAGCTTTGGTGGTCGCTAAAGCAACAACTTGGGCATGGGAGGAGTTCGGTGAGGCCATGGAGAAAACTTCCGGATGGCTTCGAGGAAATTCTGTTTCACCATCTGGCATCTCAGGAGGCGGAAGCAGTGTACCTTCAACTCTGTGTATAGTGGGGATGGGGCACTGCTGACCTCGACTCAGGATGTTGTGAGTCGGTGGGGAGAATACTTTGAAGACAGCATTCCCTCCCAGGGGCATAGACATAGACATATATGAAGGATAAAACATATGTTTGTGTCCTTCATATGTCTTTGTCCATTTGCGCTCGTTTTTTTTTTTTTTTTTTTTTTTTGAAAAATGCTATCTCTAACCAAGAAAATATAGTAAATGAGACAAAAACAACTGTGACTGAGAGAAGGCAAAGCTTTGAAAGGGAAATGTGGGACGTGTTAGGGTTTTGTCAAAACTGTGAAGGACATGTAAGCTCACTGTGACGTCTGGTCCTGCACTCAATGAATTCTGAAAATATCGTTGTTGCTGTTTTTGTTACAAAATATCCATCCATCCATTTTCAACACCGCTTATCCTGGTTAGGGTCTCGGGACGCTGGAGCCTATCCCAGCTGACTTCGGGCGAAAGGCGGACTACACCCTGAACTGGTCGCCAGTTAGTCGCAGGGCATATATAGACACGGACAACCATTCACACTCACATTCACACCGTCACTGAGTGGGAACTGAAACCATGCTGCCTGGGGGGTTCAGTAGTATTCACGTTTCCAAGATTGTTGTAACAATCTTGGAAGCGTGAATATTTTTCCACCAAAGTCAGGCGAGTGTACCACTACACCATCAGTGACTAGTTACGTTACAAAATATGTATATTTTTAAATCATCACCTTTTTGTGTATGAACCAATAAGCACTTTTGTTCAAACCTCTGGCAAAGCCAAACAAAAAAGAGGGTGAGACTCCCATCCCCAGCAGGATACAGCCAAGTATCCTAATTTCATTTTTATTTTACATATTTGGTTAGCATTTGGATAAAACAAAACAATTTCTTTCTCAATGCCATCATTTGTGTGAACATTTTCTGTTATACCCAAGTCATTATTAATATGTGAACCGCTTTATCTATTTTGCTTTGAGTAAAGTAGAATTGTAAAAGCAATTTCCTGCTTCTTGGCAGCTGATACGGAAGTCACGTGAACAGCAGTGCAGCTTTCAGTGGCAGTGAAATTCTGTAGAGATCTCATCTATCATTTATGCCTGGGTTCTCTATTACAGGTTCATTTAAATGGCAATAGTATAACCCTCCCATTTTGAGCTCCAAAGGTCAGTGATTGAATATATTCCTCATGCAGAAAGTAACCTAATTTTGCTTTCATAGCTGTGCAGTAATACCCAGGCTCACATGGCAGAGAAAACAAGAATGCAGCCTTGGTGTGCCGCCCAAAGTTTATCATTTTTATTTTATTTTTTTCTAGAATTGATGGGATTACTCGCTGTCAATTTATGGTTTGAAATGGGGTTTATTATTCAAAACATTATCTTCTGTGCATCTCTGTACATCTTGGTGCTTATTTGATTTACCCCCACCGAACCACGACTTTCATGATGGTGGTTATTGTATCAGGTGAGCGGTTGAGGAGGCAATGAGCCTGCAGTGCAGTAATCACACTGTGGTTTTATATACCTGGCTATGGGTTTGTACACTAGTCTATCAAATTAAGACTGAGCTAATGTCTCCGGGACTCCCAGACGAGGCGGTGGGGAAGATGTTGTGTCCAGCTGGAGGAAATACTGGTGTCTTACCATCCAGTGCCATTTGCCATTAGCAGAATAATGCCATCTCAACTTTCCAGCAAAATTATGGAGTGTGAAAGTGGAGATTGAGGCCTCAAGCCCAGCTCTTGATTGATCATCCTTTAATGGTTTAGCCTGTATTGTTTTTGCCTGCTGCTACTTGAGAGCAGATTACTGTGCATTTCCACAACTTCAGCTTCCACTCAAAACAGTAAAAATAGTTCGGTCCGGAAGTATAGTACCATTTACTCTTCAGGAATTACAAAAATTCTATGTATAATAAATAGTTTCAGGGGCTTCAGAATATCAGGACATCCATCTATCCATTTTCCAGAGGTGTTGACTCGAGTCACATGACTTCTACTCAACTCATGAATTTGATGACTTTAGACTCCACTTGACAAAATGTCACAAGACTTGCAACTCGACTTGGACTTGAACAGCAAGGACTTGTGACTTCACTCAAAGTTGAGGCCATTTTGGCTATAATATTGAGATACGAACATGCTGCAGCTTTCTCTCAATAGCTCAAAACGCCAAAATTCATCTTATAACAGGAATTTTAGAATGATGTAAGCATAATGTTGACATTCTCAACAAATACCACTCAGGTGGAAGTGTCCCACCATACTAAAGGGTTATTACAGCTTATTTCGGTTAACAGTTGGACATGCTCATGTAGAGGAATTGACCAGGTGATCACTCTTTCAGACACTACCTAAAGTAATGGTTACATTAAAGAAAGAAAAAAAAAAACACAGAGCAACATAACTCAACAATAAATGTGATAGTTACGTAAGGTTAGGATTGCCACCTTTCAGAAATGAAAATAAGGGACGCCCACCACGGCATCTTGGGCCACCTGTGGGATCGCATAGCAGTGTTATATGAATGACTGTGGTTGGATGTTTGGTGGTGCAGGAGGGGCCAGATATGTTTCTGTACGACTGCCCCAGGGCAGCTGTAGCTACACAAGTAGCTTACCATCACTAGGGTGTGACTGTGGAGTGAATGAATTATTTGTGCAATTGTAAAGTATCCTTGAGTGCATTGAAAGCTCCATAAATATAATACATAATAATTATTGTATTTTTATTTGTGTCCATATTTTCAATAAAGGGGCGAGCATGAAGGCAATTAGCATTCCTATTTAACATACAATGAGGAAAGTAAAAAAAAAAAAAAGTGCCGTATGCTCACAACTCAGTAATTCCACAAACAGTTAATATAATCAATGAGATACAGTACGATCTACCACAGAGCAGTTGCACTATACCACTGATTTTGGAGCAAGGGCATCTTTTAATCACTACCTCTGCCTAGAGTAATTTTGAAAGAATGTTCGAATGCGGTTTTGATGACGTTTATGTGCACAGTCAGCACTGTTGAAGCTGAGGTTCTGTTTGACTGTGTGGTAAACTTGTGTCACTTATAACAGTAACAGAAGGAGAAGAGGATCCCACTATTGAATAATTGTTTATTAAATTGAACAGTTTTTGTCTGCTCCTTCTCTTATGACTTAAAAGTCAATAATTTATGTACAATGCTCAAATTATAAACTTTTTGACATAGAATACAGAGTTAGACATTTAATCTAGGGAATGTGTATAGGCTATATATCAAAATAATTTTTTCTCTTCACATTACGTATTTATTTATTAGCTGTTAATCCATGAGTATAATGTGTACCTAAATGGCATTACAGTACATGCATAGAAACAAACAACCCTTCGCACTCACATTCACACCTACGGGCAATTTAGAGTCTTCAATCAACCTACCCAGCATGTTTTTGGGAGGTGGGAGGAAACCAGAGTGCCCGGAGAAAACCCACCCAGGCACGGGGAGAACATGCAAACTCCACACAGCCGGGGCTGGGATTTGAACCCCGGCCCCCAGAACTGTGAGGCAGATATGCTAACAAGTCGGTCACCGTGCCGGCAGTACGTAATATATTAATTAAATAAAGTTTTTTTATATTAAAATATATGATTAATTTGTTGTTAAAATGACTTGAAAGGAGTTGAAACTCAAAGTGTAGGACGTGACATTCCTGTATTTACTTGGGACTTGATTCGGGACTTTAGGGTAAAGACTTGAGACTTACTTGTGACTTGCAAAGCAATGACTTGGTCCCACCTCTGCCATTTCTATACCAGTTTTCTTCATTAGCGTGGCAGGTGAGCCTGAGCGTAGCTACCCCAGCTGGCTTTGAGCGATAGGCAGGGCACATGCTGGACTTGTCGCCAGTCAATCGCAATCACACCTATAAGACGTGCCTCCTGTGCCTATCTGGTGGCCATTGGCACAATGATGGCGGCTACCCGTGTGGTCGCCTCGGTTACGTGCTCTCTCGTTTTGTGAATGTTTTTGTGTTTTTTGTTTGTCTTTGGAGACATAATGCGACTCACTTACACAAGGGAAGACTTGCTAATCATTAGGGAGTCTACCCTGGACTTTCTTTCACCAACTTTCACAAATCCGCTCAGTTTGTTCTCCGAGTTACTCACCGGTGGGGTGGCTGCGGTCTATGGCGCATGGAGGCGAAGGCGACGAAGGGGGAACGCGCTGGCAGCCAAGTGAATGGCGCTCCCTACCCAACAAAATGGACGAGCTCCGTCTTCTGACAAAGACCAGTAATGACTTTGGATGTTCCGACGCCCGGTGCTTTACGGAGACATGGCTTTGTGAACGCGTCCCAATGGCACCATAATGCTTTCGGGCTTCCAACTACACCGGGCAGACCGCATCACGGAGTTATCGGGGAAAAGAAAGGTGGCGGGATATACTTCTATAGCAACAAAAAATGGTGTACCGACGTCACGGAGCTCAGCACACACTGCAGCCCAGACTTGGAGTCGCTGTATTTGAAGTGTAATACCATTCGACTCGCCGCGTGAGTTCGCATCTTTCATTCTCGCTGGTGTTTACTTTCCTCCTCAAGCTAACACGAATGCCGCACTGCAAACGTTCGCTGAATAAGTAAATGAAATTGAAAAAATAGCACCCAGATTCACCCCTCAGTATTCTTGGGGACTTTAACAAACCTAAACTCAACCACGCACTCCCTAAATACAAGCAGCACATCGACTGTCCTACCAGGGACAATAACATTTGAGACCACTGCCATACTACGCTAAATAACGTATACTGCGCTATACCTCCTCCAGCTCTGAGCTCGTCTGATGCCTGCTAAATTCACTTATTACCAACATACAGGCAAGAACTTAAATGCGCGAATCCTACGGTGAAAGAGTGAAGAAGTGGACCAAAGAAGCACAGATAGAACTTCAAAGCTGTTTAGACTGCACAGACTGGAGTGTCTTTGAAAATTCAACTGGCAGCCTGGATGAATATACGGACAGTGTCACATCCTATATCATTTTCTGTGAAGAGATGTGTGTACCAACGAATTCATTTCGTTCAATAACAATAACAACATGCCGTGGTTCACTGCCAAACTTAAGCAAATTTGCAAGGCTAAAGAGGTTGCATATTGAAGTGGGGATAGAGCCCTGTATAATTACGCTAGAAACCAGTTGACTAAAGAAATTAACATCGCAAAGAGAAATTATGCAGTAAAGTTAGAAAAACTATTTACAGCTAACGACTCTAAATCAGTCTGGCATGCATTACAGTTGCTAACCAATTACAAGCGACCAACCCCCCAAAGCTGGGAACAATAAAGGACAAGGCGACGACTTGAACACCTTCTATTGCAGATTTGAAAAGGACGCTTTCACACCCCACACCCACCCAGCCGCACCACCGACCACCATCACACCTCTAACTTCTGCGTTGAGCATCCACGAACAGGAGGGGAGACGCATCTTCAAACAACAAAAAATCAACAAAGTGGCAGGCCCAGACCTTGTGTCCCCAACCTGCCTCAAAGCGGACCAGCTCGCTCCAGTCTTCACAAAGATCTTCAATCGATCTCTGAAACTGTGTGAAGTACCATCCTGTTTCAAACGCTCCACCATCATCTCAGTCCCCAAGAAACCTGCAATCTTGGGTCTGAATGACTACAGGCCTGTCGCCCTGACATCTGCGGTCATGAAGTCCTTTGAAGTCCATTTGCACAATTGACATTGTCCCAGATTATCGCACTACTAGTCACTTTAAACTGCATACATTTCGTGAAGTCTCTGCGCCCTTTGCACAATGGTCATTGGACCAGACTGTTGTTCTATTAGTCATTTCAAAACTACTCTAAATTGCTGGAGGACTCGGCATCATTTTGCACAATTGTCAAAATAAAATAATAAATTGTACAGGCATTACCACATTACTGGGAACCTTTTATTGCTCAGTGACCGTGTTTTTATGTTTTTATGTCTCAAAAGTATTCTGTCAATTGACTGTCTGTTGTCGTACAAGAGCGGCTCCAACTACCGGAGACAAATTCCTTGTGTGTTTTTGACATACTTGGCAAATAAAGATGATTCTGATGGAGAATTTTGAATTTTCAAATAACCTAACCTACATGTGTTTGGAATATTGGAGGAAACCACAGTACGTGACACGTGCAAGCATGTGGAGAAAAGAAAAAAAAGTCTCGACTGAAAGTCATACGTACAAGCCCCAAGTTCACTGCGCTGCCAACATTTGACATAAATCGTAAAATAATAAAATCAGATATTTTAATTATAATATTTAAAGTCCATGATTTCTTGAAGTGTGTAGCCCATGGACATCATCATGTATATCACCAAAAATGGCAAGTTCCACTTAATGTAGACTCCAGGGCGGAAATCTGGTGATAGACTGAACTGTATGCTTGACCATGGACACAAAGGAACACTTAATTTTTCTGTTCTTTTGGCGGAATGATGTACTACTTTTTCTGTGCCACTGTGTTGACATTTTTTTAATAGGGAAATACATAACATGTAACTATCAAACCTCTAGAAAGACAGGTGTCATTATAACTTACTCAGCCACGATTACCCCAAAATACAAACATATTTAAACAACTATATGTACATGGGTGACTGTACTTCCACACAGATTTGTTTCTGGTTGAAACATAGTCATAAAGTTAGTTTTTATTTTAGTTTCACCTTTTGCCTCCTGTTGTGCTGCATTCTTTGGAAGAGGATGCAAATTAGCCCAACTACAGTTTTACAAATAATGTATTGTGCTCAGTCGATGATTAAAATGGAGAATAAATGTGGAGACACAAATCTTTTTCCATTTTCTCTCAAGATAGCTAGATAGATCTTTTATTCATCCACAAGTGTGCCACAATGATATTGTTGTTTGGTGTCATTCTGTATCACCACCTCAGTTGTGAAAGAGCACAGGGAGTGGTTAATTATTTGAATTAATTACTTTTTTTCTGGCCTGCTTGGCTCATTGAGCCTTTCTTTATCTGGGTTTTCTTCAATACAAAACGTCCCAGAAGCTCAAATCCACAGTACAGTTCAGCCAGTTCAGTTCTACCACGGATGCCAGTACCTTCCCTCCTAACTAATCATGTTCTGATGGGATCCTTTGTGTTTCTCACGTTCTGTTAAATAGAACAGCCAGATGAAATGTGTTTGCCAGGCAGTTTTGGCGTGTACAACACAATCACACCAGGACCCGTCGTTTTTTAATGCCAGAAACAGCTACCATACATCCTAGCTTGCCAGGAGAACCATGTAAAAATGTGGCAAAACTGGAAACAATGTCCACCAATGTGGCAGAACTGAACTTGAAAGATGCCTGGGAAATACATACAGTACATTTATGCTTCTTGTCTCACTTCTGACTGCCTCCAAGTTTTGTTACGGGCTATTATGTATTGTCACATTTTCTTGTGATCACCCCATTTTACTATGGGTTTCTCGTCCATACCGTAACTGCCATGGACAATTTTTTAACTGTTTAAAAGTCTGACCCAGCATCCACCCTAATCATGCCTATCACATTTGCTCATCCCGTTCACCCTATTGTCTCACACCATCCCGTTCACTCCATGGTCGCCTGAAAGGTGATTGACGTGCCAGACCAGTGTGAAATGTAGCACTTTAGTGTCAGTAAATTACTGTCACTGACCATGGTGCTCAAAAGCAGAATTGCCACTAGGCCTTTTTTACCCCACTACTGCCCTGTTTGTTGTGAAATATTGGATGTGTTAATGATAATATGCAACAAAATATTCCACAATTTTACACAACAGAAGACGGACAAGACGTATTTCTGTTTCTCTTATAAAATAACAAGGAAATGATGAGGTGCTACCAGAGAAAGGATTAGAAAATGAGGAATTCACATTGAAAGATCTTGATTTTAGGTTACTACATCTTAGTGCCTGTAAAATAGTTTTTTTTTTAGCCATTACAACGGTAAAATAAAAGCGCAAGAAAAAATAATACACCCTTGATTGACACACCGAGACAGACAACTATCCACAGCCTTCTTGGTGGGGTGAGTGTCTGGGATATGGTCCCCTTGGGGCTCTGTGGAATTGTGGAGTGGTCCATGCCACTGAAGGGTTATGATCAAGGTGCTGTGCTCTCCGTGTAGCGTAGGGTTTGCGTAGCACTCAGGCTCTCGTCGGTTCCTACCGCTCAAACCCCTGAGCACACGGACGGTAGCAGCTCTTGGGGGTGTCTTGGGGGTGTCAGCCCTTGAGGGTGTGGGTAGAAGAAATGAGAGCCGATTGCAACCGGGACTAACGTTCCGGTTCTTCCGGAATCATTTAAATAAAAATAAAAAATTGGTTCCCAGTTTCGATGCCTTGTCCGCTGACCCCGAAGTAGTGGCGAAAACCAACGAAGAAGCAGCAAAAACCAGTAAAGAAAATGTGCACGAAGACGTGCCTGTGCCCAATAGCGGCGGACAAAAGTGTGTCTTAACTTTGTTAAAATAAATAACCAGTCGCCTCAGTCCAACACTTGGAATAAGATTATATTGTGCAAAGGAGGCTTTCATGATGTGTAGCATCTGAGGCGCTCCAAGCCTCAGCCTACATGGTGCAAAGTCTCAGTCAATTGGGTGAGGGAAACAATAAAATACATCTATGCCAACATTGAGACAGCTAACAAAGTAAGCGGTTGTTTGCACTTTTGCACTGATGGCTTTTATTATTTATTTTAGTCTTCAAACCAACGTAAGAGCCGATGACAGGAAAAAAAGCTTAACATTGAGCTAAAATTTCACTGTAGCAACTTTACATCACAATGAATTGGGACAAAATTCACATAATCTTTGTCTCACAGTATCACAAACACTAACACTGTGCCTCATCGGTGGGTAAGGAAAGAAATCAATGCTTTATTTTGGTTGGACCCATTTAAAAAACAAACAAGAACAAAAAAAAATCTCTGGTGGGTACCCTTCAAAATAAAAGGCTACATGCTTAAAACAGGAAATCAAGTTAAATCTTGCACATATAAACCAGCTGACGTGATAAAACAGATCGGAGAGGGTATGAGGAAATAAAGTGACCGGATTGACGTAAAATGTAAAGTGTAAGCTGTAAAATGATTATGGAGGTGGTCCTCTATGTAAACAGGTGGCAGGCAGTGGACAGAACAGGCTTGGTGGCAGGAATGACGTGGGTCAGGAACACAGGAGAGCACTGGAAATGAGGAGACACAAGAGTTAACAAGGGAAACGAGGAACAGTATAGCTTGCTTGACATAAGGTGGGCCGTGGTACCACTAAGAGAGGCTATAATACTTAGGCGAGGATTTCTGGGAACAGGCAGGTTTATATCCACCGGTGGTGATGAGGCTGATTGAAGACAGGTGCTGTAAATAGAGAGGGGTGGGGGGAGAGAGAGGACACAACGTGCCCTCCCGGCTCCAATAATGGAACTGCAGGGCAGTATATGACATTACTACTTATTTTTGTTCTTGCCACTGCTGCCAACACCCTGATAAAGTCCAACATCCAACTTGCTGAGGCTCTATCAATGGAGTTGAATTGTTGGGCTATGAAGGAGTATGGTGAATAATTAATAGATTGTTGGACCTCTATTCCCTGCCAAGACTGCCTCCAAACATAAACTTACCAGTATTGAAGTGCTTATATGGTCAATTAGATTATCTGTAAAAGTGGACAAGAATGACCATAAATTGGATTACTTTCATAGTCAGAAAGTATGTCGCAAATGACAAAAAATATGACTTCAGTAAAATGTCAAATACCGTAAGTGATTCAGACAATTCTGATGCATGATGTCGGCTGTGTCTGACGTGAAGTGTGAAATACTAGACTGCACTGTAAAATACTATACTCTCAGAAGTGCATTTCAACCTGCCGTCTCAGCTTTCTGTTTTTATTCCAAAGCCTTCTGGTTCTGATACTGATCCTACTTATAGGTGTAATATCGAAGGAGCCCCATTCTGTGTCTGTGCCCTTCACAGAACAGCACGCCTTATGAAAGGTGCAATAAATCTGTCTTGAACAGGCTGCGTGAAAAGGGCTTCAAAATGCATGTGAAGCTGACTTTAATTTCATGTGAATGTTCCAGTGACATCAAAGTACTCTGATTTCCAAACAGCATCAAAGCATGTTTATCCACACGTGGAGAATGTGATGTGAGCACACCGCCCTAAGCCACCACCCAAATAATTTCCACACACAGTTTTGGTGAAAATCAATCCCAATGTTCAAAAATCCATCTGTCTGAGGCCAGAGTAAAGCTCCACTTTTTTATCAAAATACAGGAATTACGATAAGCAGTGCATATGTACCACTTACCAGGTTTGGTAAATTATAATAGGATAGCTTTTTTAAATTCTCTCATGGCCTGGGAAATCTCAATCATCATCAGTTCCAGTCACCTTGATTTCATGCTGCACAGAATAATAATAATAATAAAAATATATGTCAAAGAATATTACAATTGCAGACATACAGTACACTGAGATTGAAATTGAAATTCAATACGTCTGAAACTGTACTCCTTTATACAGTAGCTATCCACCTCTGAGTGGCCGTGTACTGGGTTATTACAGTGGTGGTTAGGATGGTGTTTCTACTCCATAGAAAATGAGTTTACAACTCTCTCTCTCTTTCTCTCTTTCTGGCTTGGAATAAAAGAGGCACATCATTAGTTGCCAAGGTCACACATTGCTGCCAAGCTTCCATTTTATGTTATTTATAAAGGCAGAAAGAACATTTTAAGACACAAATGACTCCCACTGAGGAGACATGATTGAATGGTTGGTTCTCTCTTGATTTGGGATTTAATCCTAGAAAAAAAAAAACTTTCGTGGGAAGATTGCTGCGATAAAAAGGATTTGATGTATTTACACTCCCAGATGTTTGTCTGGAAGCAAATAATTACCAATGAACGCTTTCCATGATGCCAGACCTGAGGGAGCCTAACCCTAAAACGGAGGTGGATATTGGGGGGGGGATATAACATTTGGAAGAGGAAAACAAAAGCAAGGGAGCCTTTGATGGGATTAGAGTGATGAGACAAATACAAAGAAAACCAAGGAAGGCTTTATTTTTGTCGCTTTTCTAAGACCACGGGGCTAGCTTTGTACACCTGACAATTTATTAAAAAAAACACAATCTTCTCAAATCATCAGAGCCTTTCCATCACCAGATACCTTCAGACAGTACCCAATTTTAGTGAGCGCAGGGAGAATCTCATCAGAATATACCGGTATTTAAATTCTATTAATCTAAAGCACATAACCCTGTGAAACCTAAAAAGGATAAGTGGTGTTGAAAATGGATCGATGGATGGATAAATCACATATGTGGCCACATAATTGTGCAAATGTTATAATACAAAAGGGAGCTTATTCAATGACTTGTCCTAAAGCAAGTCAGTCAGAATTGGCAAGCAAAGCCCAATCAATTCATTGTCATTTAGACAAGTGCCAACCAGTTCTCTGTTCTGGCCAAATATACTGTAGATGAGGACACTGGAGAGCAAAAACTGCCTCTGATATCTTGGTCACCCTGCTGTGCTGTCGATGGACTATTCTGCCGGACCCCCAGCTGTCTCCCTTGGTTGATCTGAGCCTCCCATCTGGGCTGACCACCACGTTGCTGGTATCAAAGCAGCTTCATGTCAGGCACAGTCAGGACTATAGACGCTCCTTTTATGAATATTTCTCTTCAGTCATCGTTCCGATGAGATGTGTCGTGGCCATGCTAATTATTTCCATTCATCTGATTGGATAGTGCTGAATACATGAAGCAATTCTGGAGCTGGCCTGTCATTACAATGCCATTCATTTCTGACTTCTGGGGTTGTAAAGTGCGTTTGTAGATGCAGTTTGACCTATTATAACATGGGGATGTGAAGTTACTGGATTAACTCCAGTGAAAAGTAGCAAAGGAAGAGCTGTAATTTAATATGGGCCATCAAAGGCATTGTTAAAGTTACAAACATGTAGGTGACCAAACCTAATGAAAATATTAGAGACTCATCAAGACCTGTTTGATAGAGTGATAAACTTTTACTTTACCTCTAAGATGGAAAATATCTACTGACGTAGCATCCTTATATTTTCTGTTGTCCGCTATGAACAGTGAATGTAATTTCGGCACACACAAGCATGCGCTGGTATAGTCTGAAAGCTGCATAATTACAATCGTTATTAGCATTAAAGTCTTTGACATTACTGATGCACAGTACTACAATGTATGACATGAGAATGTATTTATTTATTTTTTTTACACATAGTAAGATTGTGTTCTGTAATCAAAACAGTATTACTTTGCAGTTAAATAATTCATATGAATGTTATTAATTCCATCATGAAATAAAGTAAATAAAGCTTAAAAAAACAATTAATACAGTCACCCACTCATACAAAATACATATATTAAAAAACATTGTTTAAGTTCTGAAAATGCTTTGTTTAGATGCCCTTTTAGCTTTATTGTTTTATTTTGATAAACAGACGTGAACATAATGTTTAGCTGCAGAGAACAATGATGAACCATTACTATTCACGCTCTTGAACATAAAAACAGAGAGGTTTGGAGAGAAAGTCTTGCATCAGAAATTAAGTGAAAGTGAGCAAGGAACGTGAGCTTATGAAAATTGTTTATTTTCCAAGAATTGCTTGTATAACTTGACTCAGTTTGTTCTACCACTCCAGAATTGGGTATGCTGCTTCCTTGTTAAAACTCAATAATGGTAAGTACCGGTACTTTAATTTGACTTTAGTATCATATTTTTACATCTTTAATTGGCTAAACAACTTTACAGAGTAACCTGCTTCTGCACTCAATAATCTCAGTCTTTTATTGATGGTTCCAAAGAAGCAGAGATACTGGAACGACCTACCGGAACGACCTACAGGAACGACCTACCGGAGGACTCCATCTTAAATAAATCACTATTGCTGGTGCAATAGTACCAATATATCAATATATATCCTGTAAACATGTTTTAGGAAGAGGCTGCATCGACTGCACATATTGTGTTGTTTTATTGTGGGTGGCTGGTAATGTAATATTTTTCATTAGAGTCATCTTTATTGGCCAAGTATGTTGAGACACACAATGAATTTGTCTGCAGTAGTTGATCATACTATAGTTACAAAAGACACCACAGTTGAACCTCGGATTACAAACTTAATGGGTTCCGTGACCATGTTTGTAACCTGAAACATTCTTAAACTGAGGTAATTTTTCTCCCACTGAAATAAATGGAAATGCAGTTATTCCGTTCCCGCCCCAAAACTAAATTATACTTACCTTTTTTGATCAGTGGTTGTTAAAAATAAATAAAGAACAATATAGAAATACGATTGGCTGGCAACCGGTTCAGGGTGTACTCCTGCTGAAGTTAGCTGTGATAGGCTCCAGCAATCCCGCGACCCTAGTGAGGATAAGCGGCTCAGAAAATGGATGGATGAATGGCTGGATATAGAAATAAGTGACTACACACTATTATAAAGACATGAAACACTAAACCAATTTGATTACAGTTTATTGCTCATCTCTTTAACTCAGGAGGGGAAAGAGAAAGAGGATTATACGTAACTACTCATTGAATAAGAGCCTTCTTCCATAATAACACGGGGAAAATTTGATTCAGGTGCTTTTTTTTCTTTTGTCTGTTTCTTTTCTAATTCATTGGTTGGTTGTGTCACAGCAAATCGAGGGAAACATTTCTGTTTCTGTTCAGAGAACAAATCTGAAATTAATCTGTCATTTAAAAGATTAATTGCTCTGTTGGCCAATTTGCTGCACATTTCTTTTGATCTTTTTTTTTTAATTACCTTGCTCATGCTGCCACCAGTGAGTGCTTTCACATTTTTGTCAGTTTAATAGAGAGCAAAAAACAACAACAAAGGTGTAGTGCAGCAGCAGAAGCAGCAGCATCCATTACCTTTAAGTGGATCAGAATGCCACCCGCAATCACATTGGATGTTGTTGGAGGTTTCCGGTTGAAGCCCCACATCAAGACACAAAGGTGTCAGGTTTCCCTTTTGAGAGGGCTTGACGCAGTGACCTGGCATCTTGCAGTGTTGTTTTGAAAGATTTTTAAGGTGTAACAGACACGCCATTAAAGATGACACCCAACAATCCCCAATCCCGTGCTGTTCTGCATACCTGCCTCGGCTGCCCCGCTGAGCCAGTCTGCGTACACAAGACATCTAAGGAGAAGCACAGGAGATTTAACTTCACACACGGATGCTAAATGAATTACCCAGCGAGTCCGAAGGAGCTTATCAAAGATGAGACACGGACACTGGTTTCTCACTCAGACGCTAAGTTAATTAACTTTCACCCCCTGGTTTCTCACTCGGACGCTAAGTTAATTTACTTTCACCCCCAGCCAGCCTGAAGAGATTCACCAACAAAGACACACAACACAAATGCCACATTGCAAATATTACAGCGTTCTCAACAACCACATACAATTGAAACATTCATTCCAGGGATTAAAGAGGAAGTGCGCGTGACAATGCAAAGCTGGAAACTGGTTTCATTATCTTAGATCCAATAATTCATATTTTATCCCACTGGTTGTAAACCACAAAATAATCATAGGATGGAAAAGTAACATTAAGAGGCGGTCTATCTTCCGTTTAAATTAACGAGAACAGGAAACCCCAGCTATATGCATTGTCATACCATGCTCATTTCCATCCTGACATCACAAGTCAGTCTCCTTTGCCAATGTTCTTCTGTCATTTGTTTTGCTTTTCCCAGCATTGTTTCCCTGTAGAATCCCATGTTAGATCTCATTAAATGTTCTATAAAAATTCACTACCTGTATCATTTGTGTGTGTTTGGCTTTCTACAAAAGACCTCTGGTTATCGAGAGGTCTTATCTAATTCCTGTAGCAACCTTCAGATTACGAGATATAGAGGTTTTCAGCGCTTTGTCCTGACATTTTACACATCTAAAAAGGAACGTACTGATAATAAAATAATTAGAAACTTAAACTCACACTGAAACTTAAAATCATGCTAAACCGGAAGTGACGTAGGCGATGCTTCCGGCTTATTCTTTTCTCCTAAATTAATTAAGTTTTTATCCAAACCAATATATGCTACAAAGGTATCCATTGTTGTCTTTCCTCAGTCTCCTTTGCTGTAGTCTATTCAACACGCTTTATAATGGTAATATGAAAGGTGGCCCTTTTTTTTCAAAGAAATAAGGAAGGAGTTGAAGTAATTCTTTCACCCAATAAAAAGGTGAAAGAGAAACGACTGTAGCTGTGGTTATTAAAATTATGTCTTTCTTATACACACCACATTTTACCATCAGGGGTTGCTGGAAAAGAAGATGGCAATTATTTAAACTCCTAGCATTCCCTGAGTTGGAATTGGTGAGAGGCCTCGAGCAGATGTGGGCATACTTATCGCCCCTTGTGGAGTTGCAGCTGACCACAGTGGATGGGAGGGGGTAGCCTCCCTCTCTACTTTCAGGTGGTGGGACAGGTCCTGACTGTTATCTGTTCCTATGCATCAAACAGCATCGAAGAGTACCGTTTTGGAAGGGTTGTCGGGAGTACTCCCACGGGGCACTCCCTAGTTCTGCTGGGAGACTTCAACGCTCACATGGGTAATGACAGTGAAACCTGGAAGATTGAGAGAAAAGACTGCTCTGTTCTGAAATCGATGGGTGTTATTGGAGAGTCTGTGCTCGTCACCAAGCCACCATCGTCCGTAGTTCGAAGATCAACTTTGTGGTTGTGTTATTGGACGTACGGCTACATGTCTTGGACACAGGGGTGAAGAGAGGGTTGTAGCTGTCAACTGATCATCACCTGTGGTATTTGCTCTGATAGTGGAGGGAGGATGTCGTTCCAACCTGGCAGTCCCATCCATCCATTTTCTGAGCCGCTTATCCTCACAAGGGTCGCGGGAGTGCTGGAGCCTATACCAGCTAACTCTGGGCGAGAGGTGGGGTACACCCTGAACTGGTTCCCAGCCAATCGCAGGGCACATATAAACAAACAACCATTCGCACTCACATTCACACCTATGGGCAATTTAGAGTCTTCAATTAACCTACCATGCGTGTTTTTTTGGGATGCGGGAGGAAACCGGAGTACCCGGATAAAACCCACGCAGGCACGGGAGAACATGCAAACTCCACACAGGCGGGGCCGGGGATTGAACCCCGGTCCTCAGAACTGTGAGGCAGACGCTCTAACCAGTCGTCCACCATGCCGCCCCTGGCAGTCCCAAGCATACAAATGTATTGTAAGGGTTTGCTCGGAGTGCCTGGCAGAATCCCTTATGAGGAGTTTCAACTCTCTCATTTACAGCATCCAACCAGCGCATGCTTTCTTGCTCTACACATACTATATAACGTCATTTCACTGGCTACTTCCTTTGTTCCTGAACCTGGATGCAGCTTTTTCTTGAAAATAAACAAATAAAAAAAATTCTACAACCAATCACCATTTGCTTCTGTTTGGCAGTTAAGGTCTTAGTGGTGCTTGACAAAACATTACAAAGCCAGATTATTTTGTAGTTAAGAAACCTCTTTGTAAGAGTACACACACCTTTACACTTGACAGTGACACTAATGCAATAAAACAACATGTTATGAGATATATGCTTCAATTTAGAAAGGGATTTTGGCAAATATAAAGCAATCCTGAGTGAATTTTACCTAAAAGCACTGTATGCACATATTTGAATTCATGAAAAAGATGATCTATTGCATAATGAGTATTAACCATCCATCCATTAATTTTAACTGTTCTTTTATAATAATAAATGTTTGATGAAACTGTTACATTTGACCATCTCCCTATTCCCTGTAAATTTGTCAATGCAGGCTTAATGTATATTAATTGATTTAAACGCTAGGTTACCCGGAAACCAGAGGAAGTGCTCCTAGCCTGGAATCGGAAGGTGAATGCCTCTTAACTATTGTGATCACCAAAATGGGCTCTTTCCATTATGGACACATTTGTATATAAATAAGAGGTCTTTGTAAACAATGTCTGTGTCGCTGATGGTTGGATATTCCAAGTGTTCCAAAATGCATCGCAACAAATCATGTGACATGGCTGTTTTCGCTTATTGGTTACAAGAATGTTATGTAATGTAAATAATTATCTAGCCAGCTACAACATAACAGCAAATAGCACATTGCAGAATAAAAGCACGACTCGATCATACTGCCCTTGTTCGCACAAAAAAGATACATGTGTGTACACAGCATATTTCTTGACATTCTTAAATGAGCTCCTTTTAGGGCCAGATCTATCTCATACAGTGAGACAGCCCTCATCCCGCCCAATATACTTTACTTCTGGGCCAATGGTAGGCACAGCTTTCATTACATGATGACCAGTGAGTTGGATCTCCGGTTCTCTGGCCGTCTCCTCATCCTCGTCGCTCTGTGGCGATTGTGCACTGCGATGGGCTGCATGCTTCTAAATGCAGAAGCAGACCCCAGAGTGTGGAAAAAAACCATTTCAACTTATATGGCATAGCATTTGCATGTTTACCCCGTGCCTGCGTGGGTTTTTCTGGGTACTCCGGTTTCCTCCCACATCCCAAAAAACATGCATGTTTTTTAAATTGAAGACTCTAAATTGCCCATAGGTGTGAATGTCAACCCAAATGGTTGTTTGTTTATGTTTGGCTGGCAACCAGTTCAGGGTGTACCCCGCCTTTCTTCCGTAGTTAGCTGGGATAGGCTCCAGTATACCTGCAACCCTAGTGAGGATAAGCGGTACGGAAAATGAATGAATGGCATGACACTCCTATGGGTGCATCAGCAAACACAAACATCGCCCCAGCGCCCAGACTACTACTGTGTTGACAACTTCGTTGAACTATCAAGTGCAATTCATTAGAAGCCAACGGTGTTAGCTAATGCTAATCTACGCTTCGATAATAATCAGTGCAGTTCTGCTTACCTTATGTTGAGCCTTCATTGGCTAATTTAACCCCAAACACCACCCGCACACACAGTAAAGGTAAAGGCCCATAGAGATTCCATTATCACTCGTAGCGCATTACATCGCCTGACACAAACGCCCCCCAATCCTCATATCGACAATGTCACTGGTTAAGTGGTTAACACTGTTAGCTAATGCTATTCTGTGTTTCAACAAAAGTCAATAAAGCTCTGCTGACAGTACCTTGCATGAAACCACCTTTGCCTGCTTTACTAACACCATCGTTTTGCTTACCTTTTGGTTTCAACATAATTGTGATTTGGTAGCCACTACAAATGGGTTTTTTTTCGCTCTGGAACTTCGGCAAGTCAAGTCAACTTCTTGTGAGGGTGGTTATTATGTAAATTAGTACCAGTGGGGTTGATGCGCAGGACAGCTCACTAAAGCACATTTTTGGATAACAAAAGATTTACATGGTTGTTTAATCTCACATTTGATGGGTGGGCAGGCAATCTAGAGACTATGTGTACAATACAAACAATAATACTGTATGTCAATTTTCTTTTTGCATTGGTGCATATATTTTTTTGAATTTACATTTTTTTTTTGTCTCTATGCCCATCGAGTTGCCTATCCCTGACATTTGTCCAGTATATGTGTATACTGATACACATATACTGGACAAATGATAAAACAGAGATTTTGTTTTGTTAGTTTCCGTTTGTTTTGTTATTTAAGCACTTTCAGGTAGCCACAGTAGACCCAAAACATTTTTGACAATACAAAACTTAAACTTAGTTCTCCCAGTTAAATAAAGTAAATGGCCAAAAAAAACAACAGTGACACACCTAGTGTAAAATGGAATAGTCACCTTTATTCATAAGGAAACTCAAAAGCTAGAAATCTGCTTAGTGTACCAGCATGTGTCACAGCTACAGTACATGTCTCGGAGAGTCATCTGTTAGAGACCCTCCTGCGGTATTGACAGTACATTTTCCAATGTTCAAAGCCTGTCGCCACTTCGACTTTCAAATACACTCACTGCTGGGTTGTTTATGGATTTCCAGCATGTTTCCTTCAATAATTAGGGTTTTTATCCCCATAGGATGCTACTCATGACCAATTACTTAACAATTTCTGACAGCAAAGTGAGGGGAGACACTCCACATATTTAACAAACACACCCACTTCACGGTTGAATGCATTTAACATTCATACTATAAGACAGTGTCCCCCAACCGTTTGTTCCGGAGTATTTGTTTGGGGTAGTGGCTCGAGGGAGCGTGGTTTACAGTCATCTGGAATTTGTATTAATCAAGGAAAGTAAAACTGGATTAAATGACAGTACTGACGATCCACACAGTGTATATACCACAAACTATACTACTATTTGTAACTGTCCTCATCTTTGGAAATCCATTCAATGTTAGTATTAAATGTTTGTAGGTTACGTTCATGAGTTTGTTGGGTGCCTATACTACACACTAAATTATATATTATAACATCAACTCAACATAATGCATAATCAGTGGGGATTACTCCTCTAACAGTGGTACCTTAACATCCTCTGTAGTTGTGTTGTGGTGCTAGTCGAAAGAGAAACATTTGCTGCTTTTTTTTCATTGCCGCATTTTCAAATGTTTCACTCCAAATGGCCTTAGTAGCAAGCAGAATCTTTTCTTCACTAATAATAAAGGGCTTTTTAGCTTTGGCAATACATTCAGCCACTAAGAATGATGCTTTCAGTGCAGACACATTTGTTGTTGTGCTGGCTATCAATAATTGTTTCTGTTTTCTGTCCTTCATAGTCACAGTCACATTCTTTCAAAACAAATGTCTTTTAATGCAAGGTGATTTTTCTCCGTGTGGTGAAGCAATTTATAGAGCTGGCCTTTTTAACCAGAAATTCAATGTAGACTGTATTATACAGAGCCAATGTAGAGCTTCAGAATCACCTGTGATGAATCCATCCATCAATCTTCAACACCACTTATCCTGGCGAGGGTCGCGGAGCGCTAGAGCCTATCCCAGCTGACGTGGGGCTAAAGGCAGACTACACCCTGAACTGGTCGCCAGTCAGTCGCAGGGCAAATATAGACATGGACAACCATTCACACTTACATTCACACCGTCACTGAGTGGGAACTGAACCCACGCTGCCCGCACCAAAGTTGGACGAGTGTACCACTACACCATCAGTGACCCTGTGATGAATCGATAACTCTAATAGGACACTTATTTCAGAATTGTTTTTGGATCGTAAGAATTATTGTGTCACTGATGCATAAAAGAAGTGGCAAGTGCAGCAAGGGCAGAGATGCTTTTATAATTAAAAAAATAAAAATAAACAAAGAAACTCACAAACAAATAAATAAACAAACAAATAAATAAATGAGCGAATAGATAAATAAACAAATAAATAAATAAAGTTATTCTTTCTTTGTCTATATTACTGGCTCCAAAACACGTGCCACTGTACTATGAATGGCTGCCTTCAGGTAGAACACACCCTACTGTTTCCAGACAGCAAAAGAAGTATAGCGGCTGAAATAAGTTTTTAACACATCACCCTTTTTCTCACTAAATATACTTCCAAAGGAGCTATTGACCTGTAAATTTCACCAGTTGTTGGGAATAACCCAAGTAATCCATAAAAAGAAAGAACATAGAACAAATAAGCTCAAAAAGTAAAAATGTGTAATGACTCACGGAAAAAGTATTGAACACATGAAGAAAGGGAGGTGCATGGGAGGATGTAATTGTTACATCCCTGCACCAAAGGTATCAGGTAGCAATGACAATGCAGTAAGTGTAATTCAACTTGAATGACCAGACCGAGAGTGATGCATGCCAGAAAAATGAGAGGTTGTTTGTTCCCAAGGAATGAAGATCGTTTTTCAAACGAAATTGAAAGACTAATGGCAAAGTGTGCGATTGGCTGGCAACCAGTTCAGGGTGTACCCCGCCTCCTGCCCGGTGATAGCTGGGATAGGCTCCAGCACGCCCGCGACCCTAGTGAGGAGAAGCGGTTCAGAAAATGGATGGATGGATGGATAATGGCAAAGTGTAATTTACAAATAATTACACCTGCCAACAGGTGTTGATTTGCATTGTTTTTGACAGTGAACAAGATCTAGATGTTAAAATGTCCTTAAAAGAGCCTTGTGGCAAAATAAAACTAGACCTGTAGTGTATAAGGGAAATATTAGCGGGTGCTGGAATCAATTTGCATTAATGATATAGTATAAAAATGTAAATGTTCAACTTTTCTGGACAAATGCAATCAACATCCACTGCATTTTCTAAGTTTTGGGTCACTTAGAAATGTATATTAAAATTTTTTTTTTTTTTTTAGAAAAACGAAAAGCAAATCTTTTTTTGATGAAGACATTATATGAATCACAGTCAAGCCATTGTTAAAGTGGTAAAACAAACACAAACAAATGCAAAGTGCTTTTCTTAATAAATAAATAAGGACATTTCTAAGTGAGCCCCACCCACCCTTTTGAATATTAGTTTACACTGTATACTGTATATTGGTGTGTTTTTATGGAAAACATGAAATTGTTGAGTGACCCTAAACTTTTGAGGCACACAATGTAGATTGTGTGGATGTCAGGACCATATTAGATACACTGTAGCAGTGCAGTAACAAAAATCAATCCAACCTCATTTACATACAGTACATTCACATTGTAACAACATTGATGATAACAATACTATTGCATAACCATTGCTGTTTGCTTTTTTGTCTACAGTGCATATTTGTTTGTAGCCTGTGTTACTACGTCTGCAGGAAACAGTCTTCTGTAAGAGTAAACTACTTCATACTTGTGCCCTCCTTGGTCATTTTTGTACAGTCTCGTTTTATTTATTTATTTTTGGGGGTGGGGCGACCATTTTGACAATGTAACCGGTTGTGGCATGACATTTTTCAATCAACATTTTTTTGGGGTGTGAAATTGTTGATATCCAGTGTCTTTTTCTCTTACATACCTCCTGTTGACACATTTTGCACCATCTGGAGACCAAAAATGTTCACGTAAAAAAACACAGCTGTTAAATCATCATACATCAATATTTTTGGGGGTTTTCTTCCCCAAAAGCATTTATACACTGTATGTATTTTCTTATGATTTTAACCTGCAAATGCCAGCTTTAGCGGCACGGTGGCCGACTGGTGAGCACATCTGCCCGGGGAGAACATACAAACTCCACACGGGCGAGCCCGGATTTGAACCTGGGTCCTCAGAACTGTGAGGCAGATGTGCTCACCAGTCGTCCACCGTGCCGCCCTGTCAAAGATTAGCAACAAAATTTATCTGACAGCATTGTTTTATGTAGTTCCAAATACTCCCTCTGTACCCCTTCAACAATTTTCCCATTGGAGGCTGGCTAATGAAATTCTTCCAGCTCATCATGACCGTGAACAGATAGAGCGGTCCAGAAAATGGATGGAGAGGTAGCTTTGAAAAAAAGGTTTTGTGACATTATTAGAGAGAAATAAATAAATTGCCCATGCCCACTAAATTCTGACATTTTAGAGAGGTTTGGCATTATGTATACAAACATGTGTTATTGTTTTTAAAAAGACAAAGAAAACAACAGCTGAGATTACTTTTGTGTGACAATGCCTTTAGAGGACCCACTGCTTCAAACAATGAATCAGTGCATTAATCAGTTGAAATCGCTCTTCTGTCAAGAATAATTGAACCAGTTGTAAAATGCTTTTTTAGCTCTTGCCATCCATGAAAACAAAGGGCTGCCCACTTTGTTTTATTTGCATGGCCTGAGATACTTATGCTGATTGCACTCTCAATCATTTTGAATAAAAAACTGCAAGAGGTGAATCATTTCAAGTGCACCTTTCACAGCAAGTGTGAAACAGAAATGTGGCTAGGGTCTGTAGAGGTGGTTAAAAGAAGTTTTCTCTCTTAAAAATTTTTTTACTTTACATATTTGCACATACAGTATATTGTATAGCATCTGCAAAAGGTCAGATCCATCATATTACTTTGCCCTCTCTTATAGAAAGTTTTCAAATCAAATGTCTCTTATGGGAAGTTGCAATCAGGATGATAATGCCATATCCATGTAAGGTGGTACTTCAGTATGGAAGTAATACAATTTGTAAAGTGAAAGGTTCCAATCAAAACTCAAGACTATCAAGGCATTCTGAAGTGAAATGTGTGGGCCAGTGTCAGAAACCTTGATTTCTGCTGCATTGCCTGGGTCCCGTCAAGCTAAAGACCCAAAACATACAGCTAAAAGAATGCCGAGAACCATAATAATTATATTTTTCCCCTATCAGTTTTGTTTCCAATTTTTCGGTTAAACCACTAACAATTTATTTTCTTATAGTGTTTTTATTTATAAGTAGTTTTGTCAGTTATTTTGGTGATTAAAAAAGTAACAAAAATTAATAAGCGAATGGTATTTTTGTGTTTGTTTAACAGCGGGGGAACAATATTTTTTATTGGTTGAAAACAAAGCAGCTACACTGGTAAATTCTAGGCTGTGTAGCATAGGCAGGGTATTATATGGTACACTGACTGGTCAGTTTGGAACAAAAAAAAAAAAAAATGCTGATTTTCCAACTAAAGGTGCATCATGCTTTGTCTGTTTCTCAGGGTTTAGGGGACACAGACTCATTTTAATATGCTTTGTAACCTGTCAGAATGTTTTGACATTTTATTTAAAATTACACTAGTTAACTTATTTTAACCCTTGTGCTATTCAGCATTTTTTTTTTTTTTTTACCTCAACCTTTACATTTAATATAGGATTTATAACAAAAAGTGGCTCTTTGTTTAGCTGAGCTCAGGACAAGGGACAGAAGACAATTTATTAGCTCCCATGAAGCAATTATAATCAACCATCTGTGGGGTTTGCTGTACAAGATCCTTTCCCAGATTTTTTTAAGCCACACACCCTTTTCAACATCCCAATAGAGTTGGCACACCTCCTCCCCTCCAGACACACTCTGAAAAAATAATCCATTGACAGTTAATAAAGGCATCATGTTTCATTAGGCAAAAAAAAAAATGCAAAAAGAGAAAAAAAAAATGCCACATCAAATAGAAAGTTTGGGAATTCCAGCTGTAGAAGATTAACATTTATTGATTGATAAACACCACATGTTTTCAAGAAAAACTACACAATGAATACCACTTCAGTGCCTAATTATACCTACACTGACTATACCTGTTATATATCCACCCATTTTCTGAGCCGCTTCTCCTCATTACGGTCGCGGGCGTGCTGGAGCCTATCCCAGCTGTCATCGGGCAGGAGGCGGGGTACACCCTGAACTGGTTGCCAGCGAATCGCAGGCACATAGGAACAAACAACCATTCTCACTCACAGTCATGCCTACGGGCAATTTAGAGTCTCAAATTCATGCATGTTTTTGGGATGTGGAAGGAAACCGGAGTGCCCGGAGAAAACCCACGCAGGCACGGGGAGAACATGCAAACTCCACACAGGCGGGGCCGGGGATTGAACCCGGCTCCTCAGAAATGTGAGGCTGACGCTCTAACCAGTCGGCCACCGTGCCGCCACCTTTTATGTAAACATTTTTATTTCTTTAAAATAAGTGTGCTTTTGTGCTGTCAGTTTTGAGATGATAAATAAAAGTAGTGATCTCTTCTATGCTTGTCGAATGTAGTTTTCAAGTTTTCGATTCTAGTTTTTGTCATGCTCAGATGTTTATTAAACATTTACAGGGATAGACATATTTGGGTTTGTGAGTTATACCAGCTTATACAGATGTGCAACATTTTTTGAACTTTTTTGTTTTCAGCAAGGGTCCAACTGGTCTCAACCCAAGACCCACTTTTTCCCATTGTCATTAAGTTGCAACCCACTTTTAAATCCAGCAAATTCATTTTTTTAAATAGTCTTAAAAATGCACTGATGTAATCTTTTTTTAAGATAAATACGCATAATAATGTGCAAAGTGCATCTCAGAGAACATTTTCAGGAGAGTGACAGAGAAACCGAGAGTGAGTAGTAGTAGTCGCAGTCGTCATAGTAGTAGTAGTAGTAGTAATATACATAGACTACATATTAATCTGAAATTGGTTAAAATGTGCATAAGCGGGCACTATAGTAATACTCTAGTAACCCTTTCACTTGGTAGGACAGACAAATGAAGATGCTGATGAAAGACTACTGCACATGTACCTTGGAGTGGACACACAAAAAAAGCTACTCTTAAAAGTAGTTATTTCTTGCAAGAAACAAACAAATTGATAAAACATTCAGAGTGTGTGCAGTTGTAGTGCCAATTGTAGAGATCTCTACCCGAGCTGTCGACTGTGGTCAAAATGTTTACCATAATAAGCCACATTTAACATTGTTTCAAAGATTTCAGTCACATCCAGCAGGCCTCACAATTGCAGATCACCACATCAGGTGTGTTTACCTGAAAATTTCTGAGGTCAGCCAAGGAGAAATCTCATCAAATTGTTTTCATAAGTGTAAAACCCAAAACTGTCGTAGGGAAAGTCAGCTACAATTCCTGGGGTCTTGGTGCACGAACTTGAAAAGTCAAATTCTCACTTTAAACAGTGAGGGGCCAGCAGTTTGATGAGAACAATTGTGGCCTGTGGTGGGGATGCTGGGCTTATAGCACAGGCAGGTATAGGCTACAGACAATAGGCAAGCTGTATGTGTGATGACAATTTGAATGTGTATCGATATTGCCTTTGGATTGGCATATATCCACCTCCACTGCCTCATATAGCAGCATATTAATGTATAGCTCAGTGTTTCAAGAATCTATAGACAATTCCTGCAAGATGAAACCATTCTCACACGATTTTAAGTACATAGCCACTAGATTGAGCACATTGATGGGCTTTGGAGTTATGCCGCAAGATGAAAATCTAGTGAGAGGCCAGTTTATTTCCTGTTCACAGTTGAAATTGCACTGAGTGGGCGTGATGCACTAAACCCAACATACACTTGGGCACAATGCAATGGCACGGTTCCAACTTCGACAGCTCTCCTCAGAGTGTAAATTGAATTTGCCCATGCGGTACAATTAAGAGATTAAAATTTCAGTGGAACAAAACAATGTTGGCCAATGTAATTTTCAGTGATGGATCAAGGTTCCTTTTTGCAGAAGCTGGATGGCAAGATTAAATCATGGAGACAGTGTGGACGACATTATGCAGATTGATTCACAGATCTTGGAATGGGATTCGAGAGCCAGCGGCAATTCCATATCTCCAGAATCTGGGATTTAACTCTATCCTCCAGGATCACAACACTCCCCCACAGAGCCAGGATAATCAGAGTACTTCTCGAATTTGGAAGTGGAGAAGACGGAACAGACTGCTGTGAGTACATACAGTACTTCAACCCAATTGAACCCTTGTGGGATCAGTTTGGGCAGTTTTTTATGTTACAGAGTGACTAACACAACAGTGCTGGTTGACTTTCAACACTCCTGGCTGAGGGATGGCATTGCATCCCACAAGAAAATGGCTAGTGACCAACATGAGGAGGAGGTGCCAAGCTGTTGTTGCTGTGTAACATCTTGACTCAACAGTAAATGCTATGTCAAATTCCTTGTGTGTTTTTTGGACATGCTTGGCAAAATAAAGATGATTCTGATTCTGATGTTTTTCTTTTCCACGCTGCATAGCAATTTGGCATACTTAATACATTGTTAACATTTGGAAACAAAAAAAACAAAAAAACTTAGATTTTATAATCAACAATGCTGTTTTGGGGTTTGTGAGTTATTGTTACAAGTCATGTTCAGAGTGAGCCAGTGAATTGTGTTAATAGTGATTACCTCGGCCACTTAGTATAAACTCTGGTGGGAGGAGCTACCATAATGCAAGCACAGGGCAGATGATCGAAAACATTGCAACTCCAGAAAAAAACTTTCACGTTAAAACTTTGTGTTAGCCATTAAAAAGCTGTTAAAATGGGGCCCCCATTAAGATACAGTATCTTCTTATAGGTTCACTATTGGTTATACTTGGTTCACATGAGTTACTGATGAATGTAAAAATGGCTTAAAACAGGTGAAGAACATTTACTGGATAACAATGGACTTAATGGTTCTGTAAGTGCAGATGGAATTTTGATTCAAGATGATTACGGATGATTACTTTGTCTCCTCAACAAAATAAAAGTGCCGCCAAAGGACATAGAATTTCCATCTCCATGACCAACATCGAAAAGTGTACAGGAAATGCAAGGTAAGTTTGCGAGTGGTTAAATACATACATTTTAAAAGCATTTATCTAATACTGACACTGTTCTGTAACCGTATATGTCTGTAAGTGTTCCCACAAAATGTTGAAAAAGAAGAAACAATAGACAGTACATACTGTACGTACTGTATGTCAGTTTGACTGAATTCAGTTACCATTGATCGCATCTCCCAACCTTTATCGATATGAGGCACATATTTTACATTAGAAAAAAAATCTCACGGCATACCACCGAACAAAAGTGTCAAATAAAGTGGGTACACAGGTTAATCATCAAATGGAAGAGCATTTAATTACATTTCATTTAAAGGCTCTGCTTGCAACTATGTACCGCTGGCATGAAGATGAACAAAGATGCATTTATGTATATTTTTGTCTTTTCAGTATGTATGTATATGTATTTTTTGGATCAATTAGGTAATATTGGGCGGCACGGTGGGCGACTGGTTAGCTGCCTTACAGTTCTGAGAACCCGGGTTGAAATCTGGCCTCGCCAGTCTGGAGTTTGCATGTTCTGAGTGGGTTTTCTCCAGGTACTCCGGTTTCCTCCCACATCCCACAAACATGCACGCTAGGTTAATTGAAGACTCTAAATTGTCCATCAGTGTGATTGTGAGTGTGAATGGTTGTTTGTTTCTATGTGTCCTGCGATTGGCTGACGAACAGTTCAGGGCATACCCCCCCCTCGCGCCCGACGTCAGCTGCGATAGGTTCCAGCACACCTGCGACCCCAGTGAGGAAAAGCGGTTTGGTAAATTGATGGATGGATAGCTGGACTTTCGCATCTATAGTACTTAAGTAAGTAATACCAGCAAATCAAATTGTATCTTTCTCAGATGAATATTTCTGGAAAGAGGTTTTAATTCCACCTTAAATTGTCTTTATTTAATAGTAATATACTTTGGCTGTAGCTTTTCCTAAATCAACTAAATTGGCTATTTTTTACATATACAGAAATATGTATTTTTTGCAAGAATTTAGTTGGGGAAATTTGTTAAGATTTGAGATTTTTGCATGTTGACGGTGTTTTTGGCTATTTAAAAGAAAATTAAAATTGAGAGAGTGTTCTTTAACTATTCAACCTTGTCACGGTTTTTAAACTAGATTTTTATGGTCGTTGTCTTGTGACGGTCTCGGCTTGTCTCTGTCTCGGTCTTGACTCGGTCGCGACTCCCAAAAGTCTTGGTCTTGTCTTGGTTTGGGAGAGTTCTGTTCTCGGGGAAGTCTTGGTCTTGAACACAGAACAGAGCGATTGAGAAAACAGGGTAAATGGCTTGAATGTTGCTTTTATCATTACCTACTGCCGTATTTTCGACGTGGTAGAAATTCAGACCTGGTTAACATGATCATTGAGAGACTGACTAATTAAATGATTTTTCTGTTGCTTTCACAGTGAAATGGATAGCGTGCTATGAGCTGGCATTAGCTAGCAGGCTAGCCATTATGACAGCATTAAGTCCAACCAACCAAACATTTTATACATATCTCTGAGAAAATGCCTTTCACAAACCGGATGATGGGATGTTTGGTTCCCAGTCTGGCCCTTTAGAAGTGGCTACTAACCTACTACATTTAAAGCAGTCTTGCAATCTTCTCTGTGTAATTATTTACAACATTCCCTCAATTTATCTTCCTCATCGGTAATGTGGTGGTCCCTGCTGCTGCCTTTCATGCAGGCAGTGCGGGTTTGATTCCGACTCATCCCCCGATACCCGGCCACAGCTGGGTGCCAAGCCCTGATTAAAAATGGGTGGATTCAGGAGGTACATCTACCATCTGCCACAGTGCCAAACAAATTACGCAAGTGATCACTGCGATCCATGGTGGGAGAAGCCAAAAGTTGCCATAACAACGAAAAACACAACAAAAGCAGTTTGTTTGTTTTTTAAATTGAAAAAAAAAAAAAAAGAAAAGAAATATCCGCTGGTGCTCCCCAAACAAGTTTTTGGTCACCATTTTCACTTCAGGTCACTCGCGGTTTTCCAACCTGGTGCTGATTGTTAACAAACATTGTGAACAGGTCTATCTACAGGATTTTTCTTTTTTTTTTTTTTTTTTTTTTTAATGGAGCAATATCGTGATAATTTTAACAAATACATTCAATGTCTTTGTGGACAGTACGTTACAGAACTTGGTATTGATCTTGAATGTAAGCCAAGATAACAACATTTCTTCTGTATTATGAATGAAGTAATTAGTCATTGCTGAGTCACGTTCCCCAAACGGTGTACTCTGTGATGGGTTATTGATGAGGTCCACTTGTCATGCGGTCTCCTCCTCTCTGTCTCTCTTAGATGCCATTGGTTGAGCGTGAGGCGGGATCCTGGATGGTGAAGCCTGCTTAGGGGAGGAACTTCAAGCGCACGCGGAGTCGCTACGCACAAACACACAGCCAAAGAGAGGAGAAGATGCTTTTTCTCTTTCCTGCAGCTGTTCAGCCCTTACGCTCATTTCTTTTCTCTCAGCACCACAAAGGCGACACTTGCCGGCTTTACAGACGGAACGGACGGAGTTGATCATTTATCATCACTCGCCGAACTGTGGACCACCCCGCGTCGGTATGGGTGCGCTGAATAAAGGACGCCACGTTTATACTGCGGCTCTTCTACTTTGTGTTTATTGCACGTCATCCGTCATCTCCAAAGGTAAGAAGGATTTCTTATAGGCACTTGCATGGGCACTTCGGTTGACTTTTGTTTGAAGAACCATCCTCCAGTTTGTGGCATTCATGTGATTACGCACCATTACATGTATGCAAAATATGTTAAGACGCGGGATGCTGCAAATATAACAATGCACATCAAATTTTCCAGGAGGATTATGTCTCTCACCCTCTTTATTCAGGCTCTTGTACCAGTTTGAGTTTGTGTACTGATGCGCAGCAGAGTTTATGCTATTAATTGGCCATCACGCCATAACTAACACGGCGAAGTGAAGTTAGAACACTATTTATGTTCTCCACACTCTAGCTTTGAATTGTAGCCATATTAATTTTCTATTGTTGTAATTTTTTTTTCTCATTTACCGAGTTCTTCTTCATTCTGTCCGCGCTGCACCTTGTGCAACAGGCATGCCGGTTCATTTCGGGCCGATTTACTGGAATTAATGTTAGTTCAACAACATTATACACACACACACACACACACACACACACACATTTATATATATATATATATATATATATGTATATAATACACCAATCAAGAAACGGGTTCCCTGTTATTCGATGGGGTAACAGAAGGCTGGCTGTTTGCTTTTGACTGCAATTTCCCAATTGGTTTTCAGCTGTTTTTTTTTTCTAAAAATATTGGAAAAGTCCTCACTAATTACAAAATCACAATTCCTTTTGTTTCCCCTCGCAGTCAACTGAAAACATTTGGATTTGCCATAAAAAGATGAATATGAGACAAAATGTCAACATTTTAGATTTTATTTATTTCTGGCCCAGACATAACTTAAAAGAAATTACCCTTTGTTTGAACCCCCCCATTTATCTTGTGAGATAAAGTACTGGACTGACAGCTTTGTTTTGTTTCCCAGGTGTCCTCTTGCATTGGTCAATCAAACAAATGCTGAATGTTGCTGAATGTCAACACTCAATGTCACATTTGTTTTTTTCCAATGGAGACGAGATTAATAGTGTAACCAACATGAAAAAAATAGAATTGTCTATGGGTCAAAACAAAGCAATTGTGAAGTGAAGATGGAAAATCAGTCAGAACCATTACACAAACATTTGCCATCGCCATCCATCCATCCATCCATTTTCCACTAGGGTTGCAGGCGTGCTGGAGCCTATCCCAGCTAACTCTGGGCCATAGACGGGGTAAACCCTGAACTGATTGCCAGCCAATCACAGGGCACATATAAACAAACAACCATAGACAATTTAGACAATTTAGAGTCTTCACTTAACCTAGCATGCATGTTTTTGGGATGTGGGAGGAAACCGCAGTACCCGGAGAAAACCCACGCAGGCACGGGGAGAACATTCAAACTCCATACAGGTGAGGTCCCGGGTCCTCAGAACTGTGAGGCGAATGCGCTAACCAGTCGCCCACCGTTCCGCCCTGCCATATCCATTTATATATAAATACCTCAATCCGATTAAACAGACTAAATCCAAATGCAATTTCATTCGGTATCACATGGGTGGAATATTCCTTTTGCCAAACTCATCCGAAGTAAATTTTCGCCGTCGTTCAGGAATAGCTCTGAATTGCTCTGTTTGTGTATGCTTTGTCTTGACGCAAATGCACGGTAATGTCATCTTTCACGCACGGCGTAAATATGGAGGCTCCCAACTGAGCTCATATGCGACGGAGATCTTGTTTTTAACTAATTACAAGTTGTTTTTAATCAAGCGTTTTTTAAAATAAACATGAAAACAATTCCAACTACTGTGCTGAATAGACGACGGACCTCCATATTGATAAATGACATGACATTCACAATGAAGTGAGCATGTCACACGGCTGTTCTGATTACATGTACACACCCGGTCAGAATAGATCATGTCACAGATCTTCAATCAGAATGACAAAAAGGTCTCCATGTACACCCGTTCTGAGGGCCCGGGTTGAAATCTGGCCTCGCCAGTGTGGAGTTTGCATGTTCTGAGTGGGTTTTCTCCAGGTACTCCGGTTTCCTCCCAGATCCCAAAAACATGCGTGGAAGTTTGTATGAAGACTTTAAATTGCCCGTAGGTGTGAATGTGAGTGCAAATGGTTGTTTGTTTCTATGTGCCCTGCGATTGGCTGGCGACCAGTTCAGGGTGTAACCTGTCTCTCACCCGAAGATAGCTGGGATAGGCTCCAACATGCCCGCGACCCTAGTGAGTGGTACAGAAAATAGATGGATGGATGGATCAGCAGTTCTACTTAAAATACAGGTTTATTGCTACATGTGACCACAGGCAAGACCTTCAGAACTGCCAAAAAAGCATTATATACCTTGCTTTCATTTCCAGCATCCCATCTTGCTAAAGTGGGATTTTCTATAACCTGTTGATGTCAAAACCAAATGTTTTCAGTCTACAGCAAAAACAAAGAACCTAGCCTCACTGTGGGGTGTACAAAACTGCTTTCCATTAAACCTTGTAGATAAAACTAAAAGCAATTTTATTTTCTTATACAATCCAAATGCAGGATTACTATCAGACTTTATCCTCATAGAAAAAAGTAAGTGATTGTAACATTTAGACATACGATGGTTTGTCACTTGGATTAAAAACAATGCTACATACATATACCTTTCGGGGCCTAATAAGGTACAATCAGTTACCTTGATGTCAAATAATCAACCCTGTGACCCTGAACTACAGTGTACATTGTGAAGCGTGTACAATATATTGGTTACCCCTACACTAATCCAAACCCTGACTGTCTTTGTTCCCTTTGTGTCCCAGTTTGATGTTTTAATTTGTCGAAACAGCAGGACACATCTTCAGGCCGGCAGTCCTCTCGTTGCTGCAGAGTTGATCATTTATCATCATGCTATCGTGACTCCGTATCACGATAGTCATTAAACCATTTTATGTCACAGGAGAATAGTGAAGGAAATACGAGACCAAGACAGTTGTGCTGCTGTGAATGTTTTACTTGCGTCTTGTATGAAAATCAATATCAGCCCTAAACATGCCATCTCAAATGGAACAGATACTCAAATCATCGTCCATAAAAAGGAAAGGAAAATACATATAAAAAGGCAACTTTGAGCTATTTGTATTCAGACACATTTGAAATGCAACATAAAAACAAGAAAATAAACAATATTTTCCACTCCTCTAGTCGTAAATAGCATATAATCTGAGCGAGCTGTAACAATGTCAACACAGACTGAATGTCACGTTGTTTTTCAGCAACTTTCATTGTGATTGGACAAATCCAGAAATTTGTTTTACTTCCTGTGAATAATAAGGCTTCTGTTGTTTGACATTCAATGGTTGCCCATGGCCCCAGAGACCTCTGTACTAGTGATAAAAATATATAACATGGTATTCCTATTTCCCCTTTTATTTACTACCCAATAACTTCACCATCCGTCCTCAAAAAAGACACAAGGAAAGGTTGAAAATCTATGTCCAACAACCATTAAGTATGCAGATAATTATTTGTACATACCTGGTCATGTTAAATTTAAATGAAATGTGGACCAGCTTTGTGGCAGAACAATTAAGGCTGGATAAATACCGTTTTAAAATTATTGTGACTTCTGTGGGATGTGCACACACACACACACACACACACACACACTCACACACACACACACACACACATGCACACACACACGCACACACACACACACACAGTGCAGTCCAATTATTCAATAGTCACTCTTCTAAAGGTTGCTGGCTGGATGGTTCCAGTCTAGTGCATCAGTTACCTCCACCAAGGAAGTTAATGCTTTGACATGTTGGTTTGTCCAGTCATGGATCAGTTTTTGAGTCTCGTCATAAAAGCTTCTACCAAGAGACATGGATATTTTAAATTAATTTTCTTACACTGGGGTGGGGTGGCATGGTGGACGACTGGTTAGAGCGTCTGCCTCACAGTTCTGAGGACCGGGGTTCATCCCCAGCTCCGCCTGTGTGGTGTTTGCATGTTCTCCCTGTGCCTGCAGTTTCCTCCCACATCCCAAAAACATGCATGGTAGGTTAAATGACAAATCTGAATTGCCCGTAGGTGTGAATGTGAGTGCAGATGGTTGTTTGTTTCTATGTGGCCTGCGATTGGCTGGCAACCAGTTCAGGGTGTACCCCGCCTCCTGCCAGATGATAGCTGGGATAGGCTCCAGCACGCCCGCGACCCTTGTGAGGAGAAGCGGCTCAGAAAATGGATGGATGGATGGACACTGGGGTGGAATGGTGGAACATTTGGTCAGGATTTAGATTTTTTCTGTGTGGAGTTTGTTTGCTGTCCCTGTATTTGCTTGGGTTGTACAAGCTACATGCATGTTGGGTTAATTGAAAACTCTAAATTGTCAATTGGTCTGAAAGTGTAAAAGCTTGTTTGTTAGTATAGGCCCTGTGATTGCGTCCTGAGCAGTATAAAGAAGGTTTTCGTCCAGGATATCCCTGTACTTGGCCGCATTCCTCTTTCCTTCGATTGCAACCACTCGTCCTGTCCCTGCAGCTGAAAAACACACCTGGTGGTGGCAGCACCCACATGGTGGTGGCAGCATGCTGCCACCACCATGCTTTACTGTTTTGACTGCATTGGACAGGTGATGAGCAGTGCCTGGTTTTCTCCACACATACATACCACTTGGAATTAAGGCCACAAAGTTCTATCTTCGTCTCGTCAGACCGGATAATCTTATTTCTCACCATCATCGAGTCCTTGAGGGTTTTTTTTTTTTAGCTAACTCCCTGCAGGCTTTCATGTGTCTGACACTGAAGAGAGGCTTCCATCGAGCCATTCTGCCATAAAGCCCTGACTGGTGGAGGGCTGAAGTGATGGTTGACTTTCTAGAACTTTCTCCCATCTCCCGACTGCATCTCTGGAGCTCAGCCACAGTGATCTTTGGGTACTTCTTTACCTCACTCACGAGAACCCTTCCTAGTTTGGCCGGACGGCCAGCTCTAGGAAGGGTTCTGGTTGTCCCAAATGTCTTCGATTTAAGGAGTATGGAGGCCACTGTGCTCTTAGGAACATTAAGTGCAGCAGAATCTTTTTTGTAATCTTGGCCAGATCTCCACCTTGCCACAATTCTGTCTCTGAGCTCTTCCGGCAGTTCCTCTGACCTCATGATTCTCATTTGCTCTGACATGCACTGTGAGCCGCAAGGTCTTATATAGACAGACGTGTGCCTTTCCTAATCAAGTCCAATCAGTATAATCAAACACAGCTGGACTCCAATGCATGTGTAGAAACATCTCAAGGATGATCAGAAGAAATGGACAGCGTCCGAGTTAAATATATGAGTGTCACAGCAAAGGGTATGAATACTTTTGGCTGCGTGATATTTCAGTTTTTCTTTTTTAATAAATTTGCAAACATTTCAACAATACTTTTTTTTTTCTGTCAATATGGGGTGCTGCGTGTACATTAATGAGGAAAAAAATAAACTTAAATGACCTTAGCAAATGGCTGCAATATAACAAAGAGTGAAACATTTAAGGGGATCTGAATACTTTTCATACCCACACACACACAATGTATTTTTGTTTCAGCATTGCATTTAGCAAGCATGATCATTTTGGTCTGTCGTCGCAATATGCCATTTTCAAACTGTCATACAAACATTTTCCTCACCCTTTATGAACATAGCATCTTGGCTGTAATGGGACTTGCCAAGCTTGGGTGAGACTTAAGCTCTTAAAGATCAATGGTGATGTTTGCATGCAATGAGTCACAAATGGGGCTCCTCCTGTGTAACACAAGGAAACATGAAAAGGCTTTTTAATGGTTTTGTACAATTTGGTCGGAGAATGCAGTAGAAACAGGTCAAAAGGTTTGATTTGTTTGTAGGTGGACATATTTGTTAGTTTTATGTTAGTTTATGCATGTTTGATTTAGTGAAGGCTTAGTTTTGTGTACAGAGTAAGAAAAACATTTAGGTAGAGGGATAGGGATGAGTTCATATTTGATGAAGGATTATTCAAATCACTAGGAACTGGTAGTAATGCATTGCAAAGTATTGCAAATATGTTATACTAGAGGGAACTGCATAACGTGATTAAAAAAATGCCTTGTAGAATTAGTGGACCTTTTCAGTTTTGTAACAGGCTTTGAAAGAAAATGTAATGTTTGTTCCTGCATCAGATCTTACTAAAGTTCACAATTGACATCACCACAAGGTACTGTAAATGTTCTGTTATTATTATCTATTTGGCATACAGCACAGGATATTGTATAGCTCTTGTTTCTTTTTTTCTTCAGGTTCAAATGGCAGTAGACAAAAAAGGTGTTTTTTTTCTGAGTTCAGCTTTGATAAAGACAAAACAACAGCTGCATTGAGCAGTTACTGTATTTCCCAGCACAGTAACATAGAAAGTGAAAGGATTGCTCTGATGTCCATACTGTTGGCAGAATGAATAATCATCACCAGGCTGTCTTTGTGACAATGTGCGCAAATCATTGCCCAGATTTACATTTAAATTAAACCAAATGGTCATCCATTCCGAAATGATATACAGTAATAATGATAGTAATAGAAGTAGAGCCCTCTTTCATATTGGGCTAGTTGTAATGTGGGATTGCATTCATTCGAGGACTGGTCTTGTACAGTCTGAGTTATGTCTTTGCCATGTTAAGGCTGTATCCTTTACATCTCAATGACTGGAATAATCAATTTCCTGCCTAAGAGTCTTAATATAGTCAACACTGAGCCCTCCCGGAGATCATTTGCGTCTTCTGGTTGCGTTGCTTTCGGTGGATTTAAAACATCTACACACCCCTGTTCAAATGCTTGGCTTTTGTGATGTAAAAAAAAAAAAACAAGACCAAGATGAATAAAAAACGTTTTCCATCATTAATGTGACATAAAATCTGTTCAACTCAATTGTTGGAAGTAAACAACTGAAGTAATATAGTTGCACACCCTCTTAAAACCGGGATGTGTCTAAATTCAGAATTAACCAATCATATTCAGACTTGTGTTAAATGGCATTTAGAATGTATTTGCCCCCATTTAAAGTGCCTAAATAATCCCAATTAAAGTTCAGATCTTTTAGTAGGCTTTTCCTGATTCTTATATCTATTTCTTTGCTTTGGAGCAAAAGTCTATAGGTTTTGTGGTAACACTGACTTGTGTTTCTAAATGTTTATAATTGACTAAGGCACCAATTTCAGCAGAAGACAGACAGCCCTGAAGCATGATGCTGCCACCACCATGCTTCATTGTGTGTATTGTGTTCTTTAAGTGATTAACGGTGTTGTTTGTGTTGTTCCCTTTTGGAATTATGGCCATAAAGTTCAACCTGGATTTCATCTGACCATACTACATTTTCCCATGTATTTGGGAAATTTTGTTATGGTCAGATGAAACCAACGTTGAACATGAATGGTTTACTAACGTAACTCAACAGACAATTGCTCAGCATTGCTTAATAAACTTATGGCTACACCTTAACACTTAAAAAAAAACATGTAGGCATTTTTATTAATATTTTCTGGTACTGATTTGTTGCAGTCTTATTAAACGTATACTTTTTTTTACTACTACTATGACCTCTACAGACAAAGTCTTTGTAATTTTAACCAAGAGTTCGTCAGGGCTAGACAGCAACACCTTTCTGAAATCAACAGTAAGAACTTCAACAATACTCGCACTCTGCTCGGTGTGGTTGACAAGCTAACAACCCCCTCGAATCAGATAGCTCCAGAACTCCTAACAGCAGATAAATGTAATGAATTTGCTCGTTATTTTAGTGAAAAAATACAATCCATCAGGTTAAATATTAGCACAAATCAGCAAAATGATAAAATGCCGTACATCTGAAGCCACCCAGGAAAAACTCTATTACCATGTCAGAATTTGATAGCTGACCAAAAAACTGTAGAGAAAGCAGTTCAGCATCTGAAACCATCAACAAGCGGTCTTGACTCAATACCATCTGACTTTTTCAAAGCTATTGCGAAGTCTGTGCTAGCTGATTTGCAGCAAATAATCAATTGCTCACTTCAGTCAGTTTCCTAAAGCTCTTAAAGTAGCTGCCATTAAGCATCTGCTAAAAAATAGAATGCTGGACGCATCCATGTTAGCAAGCTATAGACGCATCTCAAATCTCCCTTTCATAGCCAAGATTGTTGAGAAAGTTATTTTTAATCAACTTAGCATGTCTTGGACACTCGGATGAAGAGATGGGCGGAGCTGTCAATTGATCACCATTGATCATGGTGGTGAGTTGGCTCCGATGGTGGGGGAAGATCCCGGTTCGACGTGGCAGGCCCAAACATATTGTGAGGGTCTGCTGGGAACATCTGGCAGAATCCCCTGTCAGAAGGAGTTTCAACTCCCACCTCCTACAGAACTTTGCTCATGTTCCGAGGTAGGCGGGGGACATCAAGTCCGAGTGCACCAAGTTCCGCGCCTCCATTGCTGAGGTGGCCGACCGGAGCTGTGACCGTAAGGTGGTCGGTGCCTGTCGTGGGGGCAATCCCCGAACCCGTTGGTGGACACCAGCGGTGAGGAATGCCGTCAAGCTGAAGAAGGAGTCCTATCGAGCCTTTTTGGCCTGTGGGACTCCGGAGGTAGCTGATGGGTACCGGCTGGCCAAGTGGAATGCAGCTTTGGTGGTCGCTGAAGCAAAAACTTGGGTATGGGAGGAGTTCGGTGAGGCCATGGAGAAAGACTCCCGGGCAGCTTCGAGGAAATTCTAGTCCATCATCCGGCATCTCAGGAGGGGGAAGCAGCACACCATCAACACTGTGTATAGTGGGGCGCTGATGACCTCGACTCGGGACATTGTGAGTCGGTGGGGAGAATAGAAGCCCTCCTCAATTCCACCGACATGCCTTCCCATGAGGAAGCAGAGTCTGGGTTCTCTGAGGCGGGCTCTCCTATCTCTGGGGTTGAGGTCACCGAGGTGGTTAAAAAGCTCCTCGGTGGATGAGATTCGCCCGGAGTTCCTAAAGGCTCTGGATGTTGTGGGGCTGTCCTGGTTGACACGCCTCTGCAACATTGCGTGGACATCTGGGACAGTGCCTCTGGATTGGCAGACTGGGGTGGTGGTTCCCCTTTTTAAGAAGGGGACCCGGTGGGTGTGTTCCAACTCCAGGAGGATCACACTCCGCAGCCTCCCTGGTAAGGTCTATTCAGGGGTGCTGGAGAGGATGGTCCGTCGGGAAGTCGAATAGGTAGCTGAGGTAGCTGGGGCATCTGATTCGGATGCCTCCCGGACGCCTCCCGGGTGAGGTGTTCCGGGCACGGTAGGAGACCCCGGGGACGACCCAGGACACGCTGGAGAGACTACGTCTTTCGGCTGGCCTGGGAACGCCTCGGCATCCCCCCGGAAGAGCTGGATGAAGTGGCTGGGGAGAGGCTAGTCTGGGCGTCCCTGCTAAAGCTACTGCCCCCGCGACCCGACCTCGGATAAGCGGTAGAAAATGCATGGATGGATGGATCTGTGGTTACAGACAAATGTACCAGATGCTGTATTTTATTAGGCCAGTTAATCATAGGCAACCCTATAGCCCACCTTTCTCATTGCCATAAGGCCTGTGAGAAAGTGTGCCATCAGTTACATACATACAGTCTTAACCACACACTTATGCATTTTCATTTTGTGCAGTTTATTTGATATCATCTAGGTCTTTGCTTTCTTTTAATAGAAATGTAAGGGTCCGTCTCTTATCAAGCCAGTGACAATTCAATATTGTTATCAAAGAACATGTCTTTTTGATGTATCGGTCATGGGTGCAATCTGTCTAAGACCATCTCAGGAAAATGGCCTTTTTGAATGACTGGAATCTTTCTTTAGAATCTCCTATTTGTAACTTGAAAATGAGTGTATTCTGGTTCCATATGAAAAGCATTTGTAGCAATTCTCTTTACCCGCTCAGCTTCATTTTGGCAATTGAGATTTGACTAGCAATCACAGGTGTTTATTGATTTTGCCTCTCTTAGCATTTATCAAAGCTGGTTTCATTTGTATACCATGTCTATTAAATAGATCACTGGTATAACTTGTTCATCCCTAATGTACAGTATCCCAGACCAAATGGTTCTCCCGCTGTTACTGTACCCAGTCTCATGGCCTTGGGATAGCTGTTCAAACATGTCCTGCCTTCATCCATGGTGCACTAGCACACCCACTGGGACAGAACAGTGCTTCAGGACATGTTGTGATGGATGGACTGTCCAGCTCCAGTTCCAGCTTGCTGTGTCCTACCCTATATGGAGGGACTCATGGCCTTGCTTGTGGGTAGTTGTTAGTCATTGGCCTGTGTTTTTTTTTTTTTTTTTTTTTTGACCATAGGTTGGCATAAAGTGTTGTAATAAAGTGCAATAGGATCTAACATGAGCTTATTTTACAAATATGGAATAAACTGTTTTTATGACTGATGCATATGGATGTTTACTTTTAAATAATACTGTCTACATTAACAGTAGGTTTATTATTGTGTTTGTGCTTTGTAGTAGTTTATATCTGCACTGTATAATGCTGACAGATGATTGATGGGGTTGATCTCAGGGTTAGTTGTTTGTATAAGACCAATGCAATCACCAGTGAGTTATGTTTTTTAGACCAATAATAGACTTCATCATCATTTCCTTTACGACAGTTTTTTTCCTTTTTTATGAGTACGTCCAATTGCACCTAGTGAGGGATCATTTGCGACAATATTTGTTGTTCGGCGCAACACAGCATATAATCCATGCATTTCTTTGTAAAATGTATTCTGTTCTCGCTGTCTTTGAGCTGGACTTGTCCTAATCAATTACAAGTTACATACAGTAGATACAATCAACCATTCACACTGACACAGTCACTGAGCGGGAAAAGATCTCACGCTGACTGCATGACAGTTAACCGAGGGACCAAAACACTATGAATGAGTCAGTGTATCATTTCTTACATGTGAGAAAACACAGGTATTCATGACATCAGCACACCTAAAAACATTGTTCCAGAAATTAATTAATCATCAAGTATTTAGGATTTGTGTTTGTAAAAACTTTGTGATTTCTTTGAATAATATTGAGTATAATAGGGCTTTGTTTTGGTTTGTGTTGTGGTCGGCCCTTCTACCTTCTCAGCTCGATAATAAATAAATATTTTTGTGTTTGTGTGCACAGGACTAGCTGTAGTTAGCTGTACTAATCATTAGAAAGCTGGCCAGCTCTATGTCACCTTGTTTTCATGTTTGGCCTTGCTGTAGTTGCACATAGACTCACACAATTTCAAAGCACGTCGATGTTTTGAAAAACGAAAGTACAGCGTGATTCAAAAACAATGCGCCAAAATCAGCACGCAATATTTCGAAAACGAAAAACAATAGAAAACTCCAGCTTGGACACATATGTTGTACATACCTTAAATTTTTTATTTCATGTTTTACAAGTGCTCAATGTGGCCACCACCGGCAGCACGGACAACATCAAGCCGATATGAGAATTCTTCCCAAACGTGCCTCAGGGTGTCGCGTTCCACCGTATTGATTGCAGCTGTTATTTGATCTTTCATGTTGATATTTGCTGGAAGTGGTGGAACATAAACTTTGTCTTTAACATACCCCCACAAGAAAAAGTCTAAAAGCATATTACACTGTGACAATGGCATTTGTTTTCGCAAACTCAAGCACACAAAACGCTGCTGAGGAGTCAACAACTTTGGGTGTCAAAAAAACTTACTTTTTTGACAATTGAACGGCGTCAGTCAGAGGAGTACGTCACCACAGCAGTGATGTTCACACCCAATCAAACTTGGATAACTCCCCTATCAAATGACCACTTATTCAGTCCATTACAATGCCTTTACTTAATGCGTAATGATTTTGATGTATTCTTTTTTAATCACCCTGTGTTTTGAGCGGCAGGGTGGAGACTGATTAGCACGCCTGCCTCACAGTTCTGAGAACCCGGGTTCAAATCTGGCCTCACCTGTGTGGAGTTTGCATGTTCTCCCCATGCTTGCAGTGGGTTTTCTCTGAATTCGAATGGTCGTTTATATGTACCCTGCGATTGGCTGGCGATCAGTTCAGGGTGTACCCCGCCTCTCACCCAAAGATAGCTGGGATAGATTCCAGCATGTCCGCTACCCTACTAAGGATAAGCGGTACTTAAGATGAATGAAATTAATGAAAGTATTTCGGGCACTAAGCAAGGCAGAAGCAAATAATATACACAATGCTTTTTAAAAATCCACCAATCTATGAACAAAGTATTAATGATGTCTGCAACTGAGTTTAAAATTCGCCTAATGTGGTGTTCACACTATTTTAAATTAACAGTCTGTTTCAATCCTCTAGCCCGCATTGGTAATGCAGTGGTTCACATTCATTACAGACGCAGGTGAGCTGGAACCAGTCCCCGTTGACTTTGGGCAAGTGGTAGGGTGCCTGGTTGCCAGTCAGTCGCAGGGCACTTATAGATAAACAACAATTCACTGTCACTCACACCTATGGACAATTTATAATATTTAATCAATCTAACATGCATGTTTTTGGGATATCGGAGGTAACTGAAGTACCTGAAACAAACAAAAGGAGAACATGAAAACAGGATGAAAATAGAATGGCCTGAGTCTCAGACTTTACCACTTAAATTATTATTGGGTACAAAAAAATTTGGATATTTTTTTCTCCTGTAGCTAGAAATAATTATTCAACTGACCTTACAACTAGTTTGGGATTAGAAAACCAACAATCTTTCACATTCACATTTACACCTAAGGGCAATTATGAGTCTTCAATTAACCTACCATGCATGTTTTTGGAATGTGGTAGGGAACCGGAGTACCTGGAGAAAACCCACGCGGCATGGGGAGAACATGCAAACTCCATACAGGCGAGACCGGATTTGAGCCCGGGTCCTCAGAACTGTGAGGCAGATGTGCAAACCAGTCGCTCACCGTGCCACCTGTATAGAACAGTGCAGATATTGAGTATTTTTAGTATAGTAGGTGAAGAATTTTGGTCATAATATCTATGACTGTAAGGAGCTAATGCAACAGGCTGGCGAGAGGCGACCAGTGCACCATTGAATGATTTGGCTGTCGTTATCAGTCCAGTTTTTTTGGGTATCGAACCGATAAGTCTGATTTCATTTTTGTCATGGTCTGTGTTTTGGTCTGGGTTGTGTTTAGTTTTGTTCCATGTTTTCCTGTTTTCCATGTTTGTCGTGTGCTCATTAGGTTGTCGTGTACACCTGTTCTCGTCTACTTTGTGTCGACCTATCAGCTCTCTCCAGCTACTCGTGTCTTGTCCAGGTGTTCCTCGTTGTTTCGTCAATTTTTTTGTATTTAGTTCCCTGGTTTCTTTCAGTTCTTGTCGGTTCATTGTCGTTGTCACATGTCTTGCCATGTCATAGTCGCCAGTTGTCTTTATCATTGTGATTAAATATTATTATTTTGAGATTCCCGCACTGCTGCCTTGCCTCCCTACTTCCCTGCAATTGGGTCCACCATGTTCTTGCCTTGCGTTCCTCGCCTTCGCCCTAACCACGTACGTGACAATTGCCCCCCCCCCAATATCGGGCTGATAGTTATCACTCCGATAGCTATTGTGCATTCCTAGTAATTTGGTGCGATTTTATTTATTTATATGGCCAGGAAAGGTGATTTATTAACGTGTGGATTCTACTCAACAGGTAGGGCATCTGGTGTAAAAAACAGTGCCTAACAAACCATGCGAGTGACTCATTGTGGCGACCCCTGACAAGAAGAAGCCAAAAATCACTTCTTATATGAAAACAGACAGGGCTATGTTTATAAACTGTATCCACTCTATATTATTTGTCCCTTTATTCTTAAGAAAATGTAATTTTCCATTCTGCTAGTACAAAAATAATTCTTATGTGAAAAACGGGCCTTGATTGAATTTCTGTGTGTTTGTGTTTGCAGAATCCAAACAGTCAGACAAACATTTGAAGGACGTGCGATCAGTGAATCTTATGTTTTGGTCTACGCATTGTGAATGTACGAAGCCTTTGGAAATGCCAAGTCTCTGTAGTACTGTTCTGATTTTGCAACTCATTTTCATCGTTTAGGTAGATATTTGGAGCAGTTGTGGGAGATGGTGGTAGTGGTGGTAAATTGGGTGGGTCAACCGATGGTCTGGTCAATCCTATTCTTTGTCACCTTTTTAATTACGCCATCAAATACAAAAGGGCACTCGATCTGGCTCTGAATATTTTGATTTGCTTGTAGACACAGTAGGGAAGCCTCTCGCTGTTTACACATATCTCATTATAACATTTGACCTTCTGTTCGTGTCAGATGCCCCACATATGACAATAATGAGATCAGACTCTTCTCTGCTCAGTCCATGAGCAGGATATAATGTTTGTGCCCATAAAGTCTTTGTTATTTTTGATGGTTTAAGCCACTGCATTACGGTTCTGCATCAACCCTTTAAATTCTGTAACCCGAATATTTTGAAAATCATGCTGATGAGTGCAGTCCCTTTTTCCCCTGGTGCTTGCCGTATGTCTGAATATACTCAAAGATTGACACTTTACGTACACATTTTATGAGAGCCGATGATGCTGTATCAAAATCTTGAATTTACAGAAACAAACCTGAGTTTCATATTGTCCATCTTAATTCAACAATGCATTTTTCAGTGGTGTAGAACTGCACTGCCTCGTACTATGAGGTATTTCTAATGTTGTCTCCCACTAATGTAGCTAAAATCAATTTGTTGAACTTGCTCTCAATATTATGGAATGCATTTCTAAAACACTGCTAGCTATCACACAGTTATAAATATATTATATATTTTTTAATGACACCCATTGAAGTCAGCATTTGATTAATAATAACACATAATAATTAATAATAACTCAGTAACACATAAAAGTAACACATAAAAATTATGTGTTACTGAGTAGGTAACAGTCGTTTATTCATTTCTAGTTAGTGATTTCATTGATTTTCAGTCAAATCGAAGCATTAACTTTGTTAAGATACAATTCTTAAACAGTGCTTGTCACATTTCTTGTACCTGCTTATTCTTATGAAATAGCTGGTGAGTATATAGTCTGTATTAAAATTAGATTGCTACCCATAATGTCACAGTGTTGATTAATGAATTAAAAAAAAAATCATTTTTTTTGTCCCGTCAGGTAATTTCTAAGTAGAGACATGACAAACTGCACAGAAAGGTGACAAGCAACGCAATTTATGAGACCTGTAATCTTAAATTTGGCACCAGTGGGCTGTGACAGAGGCCACCAATCATTTCAACCACGGTTGTTTAATGGTCGCTCACATTTGACTACAGTGTATGAATGTGTTAAAATGCTGCACATCCCACTTTTAGTTTAATATTTCAGGAAGCTCCCAGCTTTGAATTCCTGCTCAAAGGCACTTTGACTGCCTTTCTTTTTTTATGGCCTATTTGCATTTGACAGTCTGTTCTTGCACTAGAAAGGCTATGTCTCTCATATACTGTACCGTCACTCATTGAAAGCATCAACCTGGCTTGACAAATAATCAGGACCAGCCTTTCAAAAGTCGTGGCCATTGTGAAACTCAGGGTAGTGTGAAAAGCTATTCGAAGCCTGTCACCACAGCAGAGACTTCAGATGTTAGCTTACAGTGTCGGTGATGAGTTTCAGCATATGTCAAGATAGAGTTGTGAACAGGAAAATGAGGGAACTGCTGCAGCTATCAGCTGTCACGTTTTTAGGTGGAAAATGATGGAAAAACCCATCATGTGCTTCTAAATATCTTCTGGTCATTCACAACATGTCACTGCTTATCGGACATATAATGTCATATAAGGTCATCTTTGCTTGAGACCTCATACAGCATTTAGCATATATTTGAATTATGCTCCATTTTGCTTTGTCTTAGTGGGCAGCGTCTGTAACTCCTCAGTTCCCCGTGTGCCTGAGGCTTACTCCCACTGCTTTCTTTTTTATGCTTAAAAAGCTCTCTGTTGAAAGTCCTTTTGGCTTTTGATACAATCTCAGAGTTGTCCAGGGTCAGCACTACAGTGGATTACTTTTCCTTCTATGGAAACTGATGTTTACTCATCTCAACCTTGTGGGCAAAGCTCCCTCTTTTACTGATTTGCTATGGTTTGTGCCCACACACCATCCAAGGAAAATGGTTCTTTTGTTGCTTTTGTGTTTGACTTTTTCACCTGCCTATGCCTAAGTTAGAATTTATAGCAGTTATGAAATAACGTGGCGTGTACTGGATCCTTGGCCTCAAGCTGCTGCATGTTTTACGAACATCTTGCATTGGCCACAATGTCTGATTCAGTCAATGTTCCCACAGTATTTGGCATTAAATAACTATTGACAGTTTGACACTGAGTCATGTAACCTCTTCGCCAATGTGGGCAAACAGTATAAAAATCTAGTCACTCGTGTGTAGTTAGCCACAACATCATGTGTTTATGTGGCCAAACCTTTAGCCACACTTAGCCAGGTCTTGTCACTGGGAAGCCGGTAAGGTTTAACAATGTGGGCCCAATTAAAACTTGTCAGGTGTAGGGCTGAACAATTGGGAAAATACGATTTAGCATGCGATTTTTCGGGAGGAGGTGAAAGACCGTGAGCCTGACTGCTAGACAGTAGATTGAGGCATTTTACTAAGCAAGGAGAAAACTAAACCACTAACACCGTTCACACACGGCGGAATGAACGCGCTCACTTTAACTTTTATAAGGAAGGGCTGTTGAGTTTTGACGCAGGCACTTTTGATTCGCTAGTGTGTCAAACGTGGGCAATATTCGCTTCACTACATCCTGTTTCAATTAGCCATTGGCGAGGTGGCGAACGGACAGCGCGAACCCTGAGCAATGACTAATACTCTCTGGTCACTGCTAGGACAAAGTTAAGCTTTGGACTAAACGACACACACAGTCCCTAACAAGGACGATGGTTGACCTCAGATTTTGGAGGGATTTTGAAACAATTTGTCCCCAAGACATACTGTAGTCAGTTTCATGGTCAAACCGTCATCATCCTAAAAAGGTATTTACTGTAATTGGAGAGAGAATTCTTTAAAGTAGCATTTTAACAATCCTAGCAGTCATATGGTTGTGTTGAAAATAATTTTTCCACTGTAATTCGTGGTTAAAACACTCAGTGGGCAACACTTCTTACTGTTAAATGTAAAACCAAACTCTTTGATAACAAATGTCAATGCTATGGTGATGCAGGACTGCTCCTTTCAATGTGAGTCTGTATCCTTCACAACATCCATTGTATTTTCTTCTTGTTTGTTCACATTCTTCTTGTGATTCCCCTTGTTGGGGCTCCTCCTTTATTTGAAAAAAGGTGTTCCAAAATGCTACAAAAACCAAAATGCGTGCAGTTAGTCCTTTGATGCTCGCTGAACTGAAATCTGAGGTATGGCAAGGTTGTGCATGATGGATATTGTATCGCTCATGACATCTCGCATGACAGCATGCAATTTAAACTCGATAAAAACTGAGTCATGGTTGGCTTTAAATGCCCAAGTAACAAGGCCTTCTTTTGGTGTTTAAGATTTCCAGTTTTTATTGCGTTCTCACCAGAGGGACACATACTGAGTGAAAGCTTTTCTCACGATGCCCTCTCTCTACTCAGGGCACGGGAAATCTATATTGGGGCTGCAAGACAAAGAGCCCCTGCAAAGTAACAAAAATCACCTCCCTACACTAAAATGCTTTTAACGTCACTCAGATACAGGTACGGGGTACTTTCTACCAGCAGTTAGGATGGAGAGAAGCTTCAACTTGGGTTAGGAAAATTACTTTTGGGCGAATAGTGTTTCAACATGATTATTATGTAATTACACTTATTACATTATAATTTTTCAAGTATTATGCATTTTGAATTAAGCATAAACAAAAGTCGAATAAATAATCAGAGCTGTTAACAGAAGCAAATTAATACATTGCTAGTACAAATGGTATTTGTACCTCTGGTATTTGTACCTCATTTGTGCTCAAATGTATGAAATGCAAACCTACAGTGAAACAGTGGCATCCACGGTGAGGTTCTTTGGCTCAATGGACTGATGCTGTATGCGCAGATTGGGGGGAGTAAATTGAAGTCATTCATCAGCACTGCGAGTGCTTCAGTAATGAGTCGCCCTCAGGGCTTTATGGGAAGTAGAATGGTAATTGAAGGCAAAAAGCATTTCTAGACATTTGTGTTGCTGTTCATTGGCATCTCGAAATATTCTACATTTTACTGTAGCTCTGTCTTGAGCTGTAAGAGCAAGGCAGAAGAAACACTGAAAAGCAGAAGTAATAAATCTTATGCCAAATATACAGAATGTGAACTCAAAAGGCTTACATAAAATTAAACTATAAAACCTTTAATCCATGTCATTCCTTATAATCCCCATGAATTGTGTCTTCTTAAGAAACATCAAGTGCTACATATTACAGTGCTTCACTGACTGTAAGAAGACTTTATTGGAGGGGCCTGTTTGTACTGTCTACAAGAAGCTAAAACATTGTACCCTCTATATTCAAACCAGTGCTACAACAACTACATCAGAATGATGTTTAAGGTGTGGGGGAAAAAACATGGCAGAACGGTGGTTTGAGCGTCTGCCTCACAGTTCTGAGGACCGGGGTTCGATCCCCGGCCCCGCCTGTGTGGAGTTTGCATGTTCTCCCCGTGCCTGCGTGGGTTTTCTCCGGGAACTCCGGTTTCCTCCCACATCCCAAAAACATGCAGGGTAGGCTAATTGACAACTCTAAATTGCCCGTAGGTGTGAATGTGAGTGCGAATGGTTGTTTGTTTGTATGTGCCCCGCAATTGGCTGTCAACCAGTTCAGGGTGTACCCCGCCTCCTGCCCGATGATGGATGAAAAAAAAAAAATCCTCCGTGAACTTTCTTGAGCATGTCTGTCCAGACTTAAAAGTGATTCTTGTTTGCTGCCATCTGGTAATAATTGGTATTTCTATGTCAAGGTTTGTCTGCCTGCAGACTTTGAAAATGGGCCAACCGGAAAAAAAAAAACTTAATTGCTTTAGTTGTCTTTTTTTTTTACTCAGCACTAACTTTGGGTAATTTAACCAACAGTGCAAAGCAAGTGTGCCGAATCCGCTAATCCTCTCCTGCATCTGTCCCTTGAGCAGTCTTCTGTGGAATTTTTTATGCTGGCTTTTTACATACATACAGTGGAGTATTCAGACCCCCTTAAATTTTCCACTCTTTGTGATATTGCAGCCATTTGCTATTTTTGCTAATTTTTTCCTCATTAATGTAAACAGAGCACCCCATATTGATAGAACAAAACGGAATTGGTGAACTTTTTGCAGATTTATTAAAAAAGAAAAACTGAAATATCGCAAAGGCATAAGTAGTCAGACCCTTTGCTCAGTATTTAGTAGAAGCACCCTTTTGAGCTAATAGAGTCATGAGTCTTTTTTGGGAATGATGCAACAATTTTTTCACACCTGGATTTGGGGATCCTCTGCCATTCCTCCTTGCGGATCCTCTCCAGTTCTGTTCGGTTGGCTGGTGAATGTTGGTGTACAGCAATTTTCAGGTCTCTCCAGAGATGCTCAATTGGGTTTAATTCAGGACTCTGGCTGGGCCATTCAAGAACAGTCACGGAGTTGTTCTGAAGCCACTCCTTTGTTATTTTAGCTGTGTGCTTAGGGTCATTGTCTTGTTGGAAGGTGAAGCTTCGGCCCAGTCTGAGGTCCTGAGGACGCTGGAGAAGGTTTTCGTCCAGAATATCCCTGTACTTGGCCGCATTCATCTTTCCTTTGAAGCAACCAGTTGTCGTGTCCCTGCAGCTGAAAAACACCCCCACAGCATGATGCTGCCACCACCATGCTTCATTATTGGGACTGTATTGGACAGGTGATGAGCAGTGCCTGGTTTTTCGACACACATTCCACTTAGAATTAAGGCCAAAAAGTTCTATCTTGGTCTAATCGGACCAGAGAGTCTTATTTCTTACCAACTTGGAGTCCTTCAGTTGTTGTTTTTTTAGCAAACTCCATGGGGGCTTTCATGTGTCTTGCACTGAGGAGAGGCTTCCGTCGAGCTACTCTGCCATAAAGCCCCGACTGGTGGAGGGCTGAAGTGATGGTTGACTTTCTAGAACTTTCTCCCATCTCCCGACTGCATCTCGGGAGCTCAGCCACAGGGATCTTTGGGTTCTTCTTTATCTCTCTCACCAAGGCTCTTCTCTGCCGATTGCTCAGTTTCGCCGGACGGCCAGCTCTAGGAAGGGTTCTGGTCATCCCAAACGTCTTCCATTTAAGGATTATGGAGGCCACTGTGCTCTTAGGAACCTTTAGTGTAACAGACATTTTTTTGTAACCTTGGCCAGAGCTGTGCCTTGCCACAATTCTGTCTCTGAGCTCTTCAGGCAGTTCATTTGACCTCATGATTCTCATTTGCTCTGACATGCACTGTGAGCTCTAAGGTCTTGTATAGACAGGTGTGTGGCTTTCCTAATCAAGTCCAATCAGTATAATCAAACACAGCTGGACTCCAATCAAGGTGTAGAACCATTTCAAGGATGATCAGAAGAAATCAACAGCACCCGAGTTAACTATATGAGTGTCACAGCAAAGGGTCTGAATACCTATGGCTGTGTGAAAATTTGAACAATTCATTTTTTTTCTGTCAATATGGTGTGCTGTGTGTACATTAATGAGGAAAAAAATGAACTTAAATTATTTTAGCAAATGGCTGCAATATAACAAAGAGTGAAAAATTTAAGGGGGTCTGAATACTTTCCATACCCACTGTATGGAAATGCGACAAATTGCATCCCCATTTGAACAACACAATCGATTCTGAACTGGGTTATTTAAGAGTTAATTTAATGGTACTGATAAGCATAAATTGCTTAAGAAAGTACTCGCGTTTTTTTTCTTTTTCTTTTGCTCATTTTAACAAAGGAGCCACAAATGCAATTTAATGTAATCAATTCAATGCATTATTTACTCGCTGTTGTAGCAGGTGTTGGGCAGTTTTAAATTAAATACAACTACAGTGCACATTAAATTACTGGTACTCACTGTCTGGAGAAAGTGATGCAATGACCAGTTATTGAGTCAACCTAAATGTCTTGTTAATTTGATGTTATTTTCCCTGAATGTACTCTCGTCAGTACACCTGTGCAATCTAATGAGATTCAATCGAAGTTGGATACAAAAGAAATCATAAAATATTTAACTACATGTTTATCGAGGTGATTATAGTTTGCAAGTGGTGTAAAAGTGCCCTGCTCCATTCTGAGAATTGTTTCTGATATTTTGGTCTATAAAAATTTGCACAGACTGAATTTATAATGCTGACTATTTTACATCTATGTAAAGGAAGATATTAGTATTTTAAGTATTAGCAGAATGTAATAATTGCAAGACTAATCCGTGACAGTAAATACACTTTGCAGCACAGTTACAATACATCTCTTTTACTTTTTTTGGATCTCATTAAAATATGGAGGTGTACAGAAGTCACACAAATCAAAATGAATGACCATGTGGTACTTACTCATTAAAAAAAATATTTAAAATTTAACGCTCACACAGGCGCAGAGCCAGGGGGTGGCCAGGTCCACGCCATTGAAAAGTTTCACCGCTGAGATCACACTGAACTCTTTATAGTAGCCTTCTCTTGTCTCTACTTTAGTTTCCAGGTAAAGTCAGAATGTTATCATTACACTGGAAGGAGCTCAATACCTGAATACATTTCTAAATAATCCCCCCATCACGTTTTGATGGACTTTATTATTCCCAGTGTATGTGTGGTGTGCTTTGAATAGAACTTCAAGATTATACTTCCATTAATATTTTATTGCTTTGGTGATTTTAGATCTAATTACTATAACTATAATTTACTAGTTGGCATTTTACTATGATGTGTGGATTTAAGGAAGCCTTGTAGTAAAGTCTGATAAATGTTATTTGGTTGGGCTTGTCACTGGTCAAATGCCTCTTTTAAAGGCCATGTTTGTCATAATCAGGTCTTTGCTTTTAAATGTACTGAACCATGCTCACAGGAGGAGACAAGTGCTTAAATGTCACCCGCATCCTGGGTAGGAAGCCACTGCCGTTTTGCAAGGACGTCTTGTGTTTCTTTCTTTGGCAGAAGGCAACTTGAAGTAGTAATTGCTTTTTAGTGTCTCTGCGGTTTGAAGCTAGAGCGAATGTAAATATGATCAAATGAGATTCTTATGGTGGCTTTAGAGGCAGTTGGAGTGAAAAGTAATATGGTGAAATGATATTGGAGGGGATGACAAAATGCAGTGATTACATTTATTTCCACTGACCTATTACTGGAGCGTTGGGGGGAAATGAGTACTGAGCGTTCTGTTTTTGCGGTAGGCCACACTGGTGAAAGGACACCCACCCTGTCCCATTCGTGACATGTCAGAAAAGCAGCACGCTTTAAAGCTGTCCTTTGAGAGGTCTTGGCACATTTTGACTGAATTAGTTTGCAAGTCAAAGAATTTTTGGGTGTACAAATACACACTGCTGATATTTTATAGTAGATTGTGGAGCTAGAAATTATAATAATACAAATAATAATAAAAACATTAAAAAATAATAATGATAATAATAACACCTAATATAGCATTTTTCAAGGGACCCATGAATATTTGTATTTATTTACTTCATTTAATCCGTCAATTCATACTTATGGATAGTCATTTTCTCTGCATAAAGTGGAACCTGTCCTTTAAGGCCTTTAACATTTACTGGTATTACTGTCATTTAAGTATAAACAGATTTGAACTTGGCAAAAAAAAAGGTGATACGTGTTAACACAATACCTTTTATTTATTTTTGTATTTATTTATTTTTTGATATGTAAGCATCTGGTCCTGGATTGGCTGGCCTGCAAAAGTCAATTTGGCCCATGAGCCAAAACATTTGCCCACCCCTGCTTGAGATGCTAACTGAGCCAAAGTCTCACAAGAATTGCTATCTTGCATGATGGTTTGTACTCGAGTTTTGTTTGACTTTTGAGTCATATTACACATTGTACGACTTTAGGGTTCTTCAACTTTGAAGGGTCCATTGTATTTCAAGTGTGAGCTGCACTGGTAGTGATACACGCTGCTACATTTTGTGCAGATTGCACTGGTTCGATTCCTGGACAGTTCCCCAAAACCCAGCGACTGATGGTCCCAAACCTGGATTAAAAAAAAATAATAGCTGAGCTCGGCGCCAGTACGCCCGCGACCCGAATGAGGATAAGTGCTACGGAAAATGGATGGATGGGTGGGTTGTATCAGGTAGGACATCCAAACTGACTGAAAATAACCATTGGAGTGACTGATGCGACGAGCCAAAATTCACAACTGTATTTCAAATGTAAACATTTTAATTCCAAGACTACCAATTTCTGGCCTTCAAGGAACTCTTTAAGTTATTTTATGTTAATTTGTCATGGCTTTTCTGTCCCTCTGTATTTCGAATCAAATCTGCAGAACTGAAATTTTTTTTAACATTTAATGCATAGTATATTTTTAAATATCATAAATACAAGCCAAACTTGACCAACAATCAAAATCCCAAGGATATTCACCAATACACAGCACAGAAAAGCAGTATTTGTGACCTTTTTAGGGACTCAAATCCTCTAGTGGTTATTTTGGAGAGAGGAAATCAATTCAATTTCATTTCCTGGGGCGGTTGACCAATTGATTAACATGAACAGGATTTGGCAGAACTTGGCTTGAATTGGGAATGATGGCTGCACTGCTATCGACTATCGGCTCTATGCTTTCGAACACACACCAAGACGGGCTGGTGTCCTCGTGAGTGGAATCCAACCCGTATTGGCTCGCTGTGGCTTCTTGGGCTTGGCTCACTGCTGCTGTCAATGACGTTTCCATGGTTTGAAGCTGTGCTTCCAATTTATTGTGCCGAGCCTCCATCAAGGTAAATAAGCTGCATTACATAATGTTCTACTGTCATTAGGGGAGGCAGAGAAAAAGCTACTTAATGTAAGACACAGACAGAGCAAAAGAGAGGTGAGAGGGAGTGACAGATAAAGCCATTGCTGAGACATTGCTAAAGTTGATCTGCCTTGCTTGAACATGTTTTTTTTTAAAAATAAGAGATCCCAATTTAAATAAAGTACATACTAAACAGAGTAATCGGAGAGGTTGCAATAGCTGTAAATGGCAAATACAGAAATTAATACAATCAATGCTTTCATTTTTTTCAGGGGAACTGTGGGAATCATGCTTTTCTCAAGAATATAATACAATAAATAAAATACAATAAATAGCTTCGTTAACAATATGGATACTTAACATTGTACTTTGCATTTAAATTTCAGTCATTGATGTTTCCATGGCTTTTTATAAACCTAAAGTTCACGCAACTGGGGGCCTGCTTTATTGTTTTGCATTTCATCTTGCAGCACCGTGCTGTGAAATAGTAGATGCAAGGCAGCACAGAAAATGGGACTGCAGCCAGAGCAGGAATGAGCTTTTCATTAGTCTAATATTACTCCTGTGTATTGGCTGTTTTATTATGCCTGTGATTTTCTTACCAGAGAGACAGAGATGAAGCAACCCTAATATTAAATTATTTTAAACACCCCCTTGTTACAGTGATGGTAAATGAGTGTTCTAAGGCTAGCGGTTTTAAAAATTCAAACAACACATTTGCTTATATCCATGGCTGTTGAGTGCCATTTGAATAGTATTTAGTTAAATGATGGCAGTAGCTGACCATTCGACATGTTCCTGTGGCTTTGGCCCAGTCCCCAGTTGAGACACCAATCGTAACCTGAATAATAAAAGCAATGAGTTCTAAATGAGTTTGTGACCGCTCGATTGCACTTCGGTTGAATAAGTGACACTGAATTTTTATCGTGTGGTCAGTACGTTTTTAGATATGTCATTAAAAGATGAAATCATAAAACAGTTACCATTTTTAATGCACAGAGATGTGGGGAAACAAACAATGAATTCCTACCAATTAGATATACATCATTTCACTTGGGCCCTGTAAAATGGTCAGTCAGCCTCCATTTACCAGAGCCATCTTTTTTTTATTTTCTTACCAAGAGAAGAAACACATTTGAGATGACCAGGGTATTAGGCTTGGGCGTTGTTTGAATTTGAGCGATTCCGGTCCCGATTCCAAACGATTCTCGATTCCGATTCTTTTATGGGGCTGGGTCAAAAAACGTTTGGAAAGACAAAGGGTGCCAAATTATGAGCATCCATTTTATATATATATATATATATATATATATATATATAGCTCACATGGTTGTAAATATTCAATGAGCAGGTAGGCTCTCAAAGTTCAAATTTCATCCCTTAATTTTGAAATGTGATTGGTATTCTGAGAATAATACATTTAAATGTTGAAAATTAAAATGATACTAGTTAATTGTAAAATTATGCTGAATCTTTAAGGTCCGTCCGTCCATCCATCCATCCATCCATCCATCTTCTTCCGCTTTAGCAGGGAAGCCAAGACTAACCAGGGGTCATCCTAACCAGATGCCACTGCAGCGGCTCTACTTTGAGCCCTTCCAGGATGATCGAGTTTCTCACACTATCTCTAAGTCCACCCTGCGGAGGAAACTCATTTCGGCCGCTTGTATCCGCGATCTTGTTCTTTCGGTCACAACCCTGAGCTCGTGACCATAAGTGAGAGTACGAATTAGGGTTGCACGATATTTTGTTTGAGCATCGGCATCGTGATGTAAGTGTGCGAAATAGTCACATCGCAGGGTCTGCTCCGATGTTGGTTTACTGTAATATACAGTAAATCAACTGTAATTTGCCAGTGACTAGCAGAGGGACCTGCTTGGACATGCTCAAAAGATTAGAATGAAACAAGACAGACATGCTGCAGCTGCGTGCATGCACAAGGTGCATTCAGGGACACTGTATAAATATGAGTGACTGTCTTCTTTTGTAATACAGTACATACAGTAACTGTAAAATTGGATTACTAGGAAAAGTATTATATGTAATGTATGTATGTATGCTTTAGTTAAAACACTATACGATCACACTGTGATAATGTGGAATTGATTTTGTTTTGTAATAAAGGAATAGATGCATTATTTTGTTTATATCGTGAGCCAGAGCTGCAAGGAATGTAAAGTTATCAATGTCCTTTGACTATCGTTCCTGTCATACTGTGTTGCGTTGTATTCCTTATTTTAAAAAACATCATTAAAGTTTTTCTCTCATGTTTTAGAGTTTGTAGAGTGAAAGCTGCAGCTGGCTACTCGTGTAGACTAAATTGATGGCAACAATGGGGAAATAAAAAGCCAGTATTTTGAGAGTAATAGCCTGTCGGCAACATATTGGAAATAAATAAACTATGAACGAATTCGTTTTTGGACCTGGAAACTGAGTTAAAAATTTGGGATTATGAACCATAAACTGAACTAGTTCCTTTTTGTAACGATGAACTCAACTTTGAACTAGTTCGCATTGTAAATGAACTTTCCCAGCACTGATCCTGTATTATTTCACATCGCAGGTTTAAAAAAAAAAAAAAAAAAAATCGCACGTCATTTTTTTCCAGTATCGTACAGCCCCAGTAGGAACGTTGAACAATCAATAAATCGAGAGCTTCGCCTTTTGGCTCAGTTTTCTGATTTAAGCACACGATGAACAAGATTATTTTATAAACAAATCCTCACAGTCAAGTCAAGTTATGATAATACATAATTGGCAGTATCCATGCTAACTTTATCTGGGGTGCACCACCACCGTGCTTCACTGTTGGGACTATATTGGACAGGTGATGAGAAGTGCCTGGTTTTCTCCACACATGCCACTTAGAATTAAGGCCAACAATGTCTATCTTGTTCTCATCAGACCAGACAATCTTACTTCTTACCATCTTGGAGTCCTTCAGGTGTTTTTCTAGCAAACTCCATGCGGGCTTTCATGTGTTTTGCACTGATAAGAGGCTTCCGTCGGGCCACCTTGCCTTAAAGCCCCGACTGGTGGGGGTCTGCAGTGATGGTTAACTTTCTAGAACTTTCTCCTATCTCCCGACTGCATCTCTGGAGCTCAGCCACAGTGATCTTTGGGTTCTTCTGTACCTCTCTCACCAAGGCTCTTCTCCCCCAATAAGGATTATGGAGGTCACGGTGCTCTTAGGAACCTTAAGTGGAGCAGAATTGTTTTTGTAACCTTGGCCAGATCTGTGGCTTGCCACAATTCTGTCTCTGAGCTCTTCAGGCAGTTCTTTTGACCTCATGATTCTCATTTGCTCTGACATGCACTGTGAGCTCTAAGGTCTTATATAGACAGGTGTGTGCCTTTCCTAATCAAGTCCAATCAGTATAATCAAACACAGCTGGACTCCAATGAAGGTGTCGAACCATCTTAAGGATGATCAGAAGAAATGGGCAGCACCTGAGTTAAATATATGAGTGTCACAGCAAAGGGTCTGAATACTTATGGACGTGTGATATTTCAAATTTTCTTTTGTAGTAAATCAGCAAATATTTCAACAATTACTTTTTGGATTGGTATCTTGAGACGGGCACACCCAGGGGTTCTCCTGATGACTGGGAGCGCAGGTTTCTGCGGTAGCCGCTAATTGATTTAAAGTCTGGGTGAGAAGTCAGGATTCCCTGGTCTCCGCTTTTGATGAGCTCTTTCAGACTGGCTGGTAATTTATTTAGCCTCCATGTAAAATACACCAGGCATCCTCGTGACCATCTGTCTCGGCAGGGGAGCGGAGACAGGGATGCAGTCCCAGTCCGAGGTTGGGGGTGATAGTGCCATCTGGCGAGAGTATGTCCGTTCCATTTTCGTTGCTGCGCACTTGAATAAAAGCTCACATACACATTCAATATTGCATGCAGGTACATTTTTGTGTTTTGCTATTACCATAATTAGCTGTCAGAATGGCTCCCAACAAACGGAAAAGTGCAATTAATAGTGCTATTAGGAAGCTTTATTGTATTACTGTTGAAAAAAAAGGTGATAGAGAAATGATAGTTCAACATAAAAATTGTGTTCGTGTTTCTGATTGCACTCTGAAGTTTATTTTGGCGGAATCCAGCATCTGTTGGGGGACCAGTCACTCCGTGGCCTACCCCTCCCCACCACCAGAGCTGCGGTGTAGGCGGGTCATCCGTCGGATCCTGGTGATTCAACCTCATGCGCGTCGTCAGCTCTGTACTATTCAACAGTGGCAATAAAAGGTTAATTTATTTTGACATTTTCTTTTGACCAAACATAAAAACAAGACAAACTGGCTGGAATGATTTCATTCTAGTTACATTAATCTAAATAGGAAAAATGACTTGGGTTCGCGAACATTTCGTCTTGCAAACTGAGTCTCGGAACGAATTAAGTTGATGGACTGATGTTTGACTGTACCTCTCAAACAGTTGTGAGACAACTCAAATGACATTTTTTTTAATGTGTAACATTATTTTGCTCTGAGATGTCACCTCCTATTTGGTACTTTTTTTCCCCAGCAACACTTCAAAGCGGCATTGGCTTGAAGATATCCAAAGTCTCCCAATTTATCTGTACAGATGTGAAGCCAAACTACTGTCAGAAAAGGCATAATAAAGAGGGGTGTTAGAAGAAACTGGACTAGGAGATGCTTGAATGACACTGACTCAACAGCATGTGCTATCCTTATCCTTCAACCATTGTTCAGACCAACAAGTTAATATTACAGACTTAATTTTTTTTCTGAGTTCAGCAGGCGATCTGCGCTTCTTCCGGTGTCTATTGAATTACAACAGTACAATGGGCTCTGGTGTCGCTTTTTGATCAAATTATATTGCTAACAGGGGGATTAATGCCACACAATGTAAGAGGCATTTTTGTGTTATATAAATCTGGCAGTGTTTTTGGAACAGATGCTGGGAGGGAGTGTCCAATAACACAGGAAAAGGCTTGTTTTTTGGAAAAATAGCCGTGAGATGGGGTCTAAAAAGTTAATATAGGAGCCTAGCTCAGCTGCCAACACTGGAATCAGCAACCTGCGTGTAATAACTAAAAAAAAAACTACACAGAATGGTGCTTGTAAAGTACAACAGATGGGAACAAAAATATTAAAGCTAAATGTCAAGGTATGATGTCAAAATTAAAGACTCGACCCATATGAGAACACATGTGGGTATCTATCCACAACTTGAATTCTGAATTTTAATTTCCCACAGTGATGATTCTTGTCTACTGTCTGACTGAAAATTCTACTTAATCCTCAGAATTGTATTGCCATATTGTACTATTCACAAAACTGTTTGAATGCTGATTAAAAATGAAGATGACAAACAAAAAAAAACATGAAAAACAGGGATAGCCCTTATTGCAGCCTGGATGGAATTACAGTTTGAAGTAAATTTTCAACAGGGTAATAATAATACTGGGTTATGGAGCCTGGTATTTTGGAAAGGAGCTCTTCATGTGTTTTGAATTAAATCATAAAATGACCAACAAAAGCATTATATTTTATTGGTAGAACAATTTTTTGCTTTCTAGCCATTCCAATAAATACATTCATTCATTCATTCATTCATTCACCATCCATTCCGCTTATCCTCACTTGGGTCGCGGGCGTGCTGGAGCCTATCCCAGCTATCTCCGGGCGAGAGGCAGGGTACACCCCGAACTGGATCGCCAGCCAATTGCAGGGCACATATAAACCAACAACCATTCACACCTACAGGCATAGAATACTCTTCCAAAAGAATCATTCAGATGGTTTTTTTTTTGTTTTGTTTTTTGCAAAAGTAAGTCTAGCCTTCATGTTCTTTTTGGTAAGCAATGGTTTTAGCTTGGAACTCTGTCATGGATGACATTTTTGCCCAGTCTCTTCCTTATTGTTGTGTCATGAACATTGACCTTAACTGAGGCAAGGGAGGCCTGCAGTTCTTCAGAAGTTGTTCTGAGTTCCTTTGTGGCCTCCTGGATGAGTCATTACTGTTCTCTTGAGGTAATCTTTGGAGCTCGGCCACTCCTGGGAAGGTTCACCGCGGTTTTCTCCATGTGAGGATAATGGCTAGCCCTATCGTTCGCTGGAATTCCTAAGCTTTAGAAATTGCTTTTGTAACCCTTTCCAGAATGACAGATGTTTTTGAGATCTTTTGGCTGACTTCATTTTGGCAATCAGGTTCTATTTAAGTTATTTCGTGATTGAACAGGTCTGGAGGTAATGAAGCTTGGGTGTGGTCAGTGAAAATAAACCAAAAATGTGATGGTTCATCTCACCTAAAGCACAGCCAATAACGTTGGTTCCTGGTGGAATAAATTTGTCAGTGCATCTATTCATACTGTATATGTAATTATAAGAGGTAAGTAGAGTAGCCAAATATTGTACTCATGTAAGAGTAGTGTTACTTTAGAATAATATGACCCAAGTAAAAGTAAAAAGTAGCTCTCCAAATATTTACTTCAGAGTAAGCAAGTACTCAGTCAAAAACCTACTCAAGAGTAACTCGTAACTTCTGATTTAAAAAAATAATAAAATAAAATAAAATCAGATCATGAATGTCAAATAAAATAATTAAACAAATAATAATATATGGGAATCCACACACACTTGCCGCTATTTCAATTTTAAACTGCCCAAAAATCAACATTGCATGCATTGGGCCCTACAGAAACATTATTTGCTTTATTCACTTAAATGACTTCATGAAGAAGCTATTTGCTGACCAGACTTATTGATAAAGTATGTGTGTGTGTGCGTGTGTGCTTGTGTGCGTATGTGTGTGTGTGTGTGTGCGTGTGTGTGTGTATGTGTGTGCGTGTGTGCTTGTGTGCGTATGTGTGTGTGTGTGTGCGTGCGTGTGTGTGTGTGTCCACCCGTACGTGCTTGTGAGAGAGGGAGAGGGAGAGAGAGAGAGAAGCATCTGCGATTTACCGCAAGTTGTTTTCTCAAGTTAGAAGTGGTTTGAAATATCTACGTTTGGGCAGTCACAATTTAAGAGCTACATGACAAAGCTGTGATTTTTCGGAGTCTGTAAAGTAAACATTCGCACGACTGTTTTTTTTTTTTTTACCCCCTAAAATGAGTCACTTTGATTGGCCCACGAAGGGCTTGTGTGCGGTCATGTGACTGCCTTGTACCGTCTGATTAGTGAGTTGGTGTCAAATGATACACGCACTAATGGCTAAATAAAAGTAGCGAGCGGCATTTCCATCATTGTAATGGAGTAAAAGTATTTATTCTTTTTCACATAAATACTCAAGTAAAAGTAAAAAGTATGGTTCATTCAAACTAAACTCACAAGTACAATTTGTCCAAAATGGTACTTGAGTAAATGCAGTGGAGTAAATATAGCGTGTTACTACCCACCTCTGGTAATTATCCATTATAAAATTTTCGGGGAAAATCACATTAACCACCTTTACCCCACTGCATAAGCAGGACTGGTAGCCATGCCATAATATGGCCTTGACGGTGACTATCTTTGCCAAGGTGAGAGATGAAAACTCTCTGCTGCCAGGTCGAGAAAACTGTTTGACAAGGATGTGAGTCGGGACGGAAGGTTATGGGATTTTTTTCACTTTTTGGCTTTTGCATGCAGTAAGCAGTCAAACTGGGCTTTGCATGGCTCGCTGCGGGGTCTAACTCAGCAGTGATAATCTCTAACGAGAATCCGAGGTGTTTTTTCTTCCAGGTAAATCTCTGCGGGGGCCTCATTCAGCAGTAATCATCTCTACTGAGAATCTGAGGTGGTTTCTGTTCCAGGCGCACGATTGATGTAAAATGAACGAGTACAATACCCACTGTGTCCATTTTCACTGGCAATTATTTTAATGGCCTGTAAAATAAAACAAACATCAGAACAATATTTTTATCAGTGGCTGAACTGGTTTCGGGCGGGACGGTGGGCGACTGGTTAGCACATCTGCCTCACAGTTCTAAGGACCTGGGTTCAAATCCGGCCCCGCCTGTGTGGAGTTTGCATGTTCTCCCCGTGCCTGCGTGGGTTTCCGCGTAGGCACGGGGTTCCTGTTACTTCTTTTTTACAAGGAGTTTTGTCACCTGTTGTGGTTTTGGAACATTATTTTAGATGAAGGGCTGAAAGAAAAAAAAAAAGTTGACTGATTCAAGATTGTGACGAAAAGTGTCTTGGCCCATTAAACAAGTTAATTGCAAGCTTTTGGTCTGTCTTTGGCTAGATTTAGTGCTGCAAATTACTGTTTACTGTGCACAAATGCACCACCCGTTAACTGGAATAATCAATCATCAGATTTGCAAAGGAAATCATTCCATCTCAAGAATATAGCTCGCATAATTGTCCCTTGTGCTCCATTTCCTAAATTTTATTTTAGATGTGACTCATTCATTATAATGCAGGGAAGACTGGAGTTTCCTGCTGTTGAGTTTATTTAGACTGATTTAGAGCGAATGTGTTACATGTTGCCTGAGCCTTATCTGTCAAGTGTCACAGGCTATTGGGCATAAATTTATACTGCATAAAGAACACATCACCAGAACAGTGCTGTTTGTTTCCTTTGATCCTCTGAGTCCTTCTAAAGCAAATTTTGCCTTTTCCCCAAGTGCAGATAAAAATATCGTCCAGCAAATGCTTCGAGTGTTGGGTGCACCTGACGTACCAACCAGTTGAGAAATCTAATATAGCTATTATTCTGGTTAAAACAAAGTCCATTATATGATCAACAAGACCGATCTATATGTTTGCTTTTTTGATGTCTGCATGGAAGCAGCCAAGAGTGATGGAGGATTTTTAGCTTCTGGGTTTCAAATTCTGCTGTTTCTCCAAATTGACGAGTCAGTAGTTTCTCAGCAGCCACTGTTCATTACCGGTGGGTCTACCTGGCATCCAGGAACACTATGATAGAAACAGAATGGGATTCAAAGGTGCATGTAGTTGAGGACATGCATCACACATTTTCACAAACAGTATCAGTTCAGTCTAACAGTAATTCACACACAGCATATCCTGAAGTGTAAATTCCTCTTTTTTTGCTCCAGAGTATTTGTTTATAATTTATTCTAATTCTAATTTAGAAGGTCATAGGAAGTTTTGTTATGAGCTCATCTTAAATTAAAGGTGGATATTGCAGATTTGTAAAAAAAACGTTTTGTCAAAAGTGTTAAAACTTTCTGTACAACCTGACAGTAGAGTCCATCTCTGGGCCATCTTATGCGTCAAATTTTATTTGAATTATTATTTAAAATCTTGTCATGCCGCGACAAGAATAGCCTATCAGAGACTGTTGAAGGCAGAAGACGTGACTGAAGAGTGCATCAGTCATTTGCTATGCGTGCACACGCACACTAAATTTGCAACTCACAGCAGCTTCTCGCATAAAGTGACTATAATAGTGTCATGGCTGGATTATTTAATTCTGGTTAGGAACAATTTTTTTTTTTATAATTATTATTATTTTTGTCCTGTTCGGCTGTTAGGTCAAGCAGAATGGAACATCTGTATCTCTTTTATGCCGGAATAGTTTTACTGTGTCACAGTGGAGTTTTTAAGCTTCCGCTGTGGTATTATAATTGAGGTTTATTGAGAATCAGACTTAATCAGTCGAACAGAGCAAAGTTTCTAGAAGGGAGAGAGAAACAAAGACAAAAGACAAAGCCCTAATTGTAAACAGGATGAGAGAAGTAAATCATTACATTTTCTACAACAATGAAACATTAAATATGAGTGTTGCTGTAGTGCTACACCCTGTGAGGGAAGGACAGGACAAGATAGAACAGGACAAGGACAGGAGAAGAAGCATGCAGGACAAGGGTCGTGAACCCGGCTGTACAACTGAAGTGTGGTGGCATTAATTATGTAAATTATAAAAGTCTACAGGATGAGAGTATAAGTGAGGGGATGCACAAGCGGTTGGCATATTAATGAGTTATTTGTTGCAGTAAGTGCGTGACCCCACACCCAGTGAAAGAGTCCTAGGGGTGTGTGTCTGCGGATACATGCAAGTAAATTGATACCGTTTTACATGCACAAAGACTGACAGAAGTGTCCTGTAATTGCTGTGGCTGCACCGCGGCGGCTGAGGACCCCACCCAATCAATTGAGGGGCGGCATCAGGCCCAGGGTTCCACCCGAGAGCAGTCCGGCGGACTGGATACATCCCACAACGAGGGATCCAGGGCAGTCTGCCGGCCCCATCGAGGCGTCCCGACAACCGGTCACCCAGCGGGGGCCGCACGGACCCACTGCCACCCCCCCAGCCAACTACCCTACTTGGACAGTCCTTGAGACAAATCAAGGGTGAAGATATTAACGGCGATGGCCTACTCCAACAGCTCCATCGCCGGGATTGGAACATGCACCACCAACGTCACGGTCCTGACAGTGTTGTCAGGTGTGTTGATCACCTCTCTTATATTTTTAATTGATTGTACTTTCCAAAAAAATACATTAGCTTAACATTAGTGAGCTTGGGGTGTTTCTTTGGGGGGTAATGAAGTTAGGCTACTTTCAAAACTTGCTAGCAGTTTGAAAACTGCAAAAATTCCCTTTAATGAAAACAAGTTTCAAGTCAAGATTAATTGTCATGTACAGGAATGCCTCGCTGTATTGGAGTTCACTTATTGTGGATTCAGTTCATCGCAGTTTTTTTGTTGTTGATGACTGTAGTGCGGTTACTCACCTGCACATCTTTGGTTCATGTATAATTGCTGGCTTTATGACTATAATTTGGTTGCAGTGACTCACATATGGACAAATAGGCTCATTTACTTTGCAGGAAATACCCACTGTGCCTATTTTCACTGGTGATTATGTTAATGGCCTGTAGAATAAAACAAACTTTAAAAATATTTTAATCAGTGGATAATACTGAAGCATAATACTGAAATAGGCTCATTTACTTTGCAGCAATTTTTTAACGAACACATTTGGTAAGTCACCAATTTGCTTAGTAATGCAATGAACGTGACTGTAATGCCACTGTTTAACACAGAAGCCATGTGAGAGTTTCATGAAATAAATTCTCAGATCCCAACCTAGCCTGATGTGTAGTATAGCAAATGCACACACTCATAACTGTATGGAACAAATGCAACTAAAGAGCAACATTTGGCTTGATTTTCTACACCCTGTAATTAAAAAGAGCACAGCAATGAATTCTGGGAAGCAGCAGCTAACACCAGGATGCTTTGTGCCGCGTCCAACGCCAAGACTGTCACTGCAAGGCACATTACCTTATGGTTCTGTCAGCAAATCACCCGTCGATTCCATGTCAGCATGAGTTGACCTTTATGTCACACAAGCACAGCACACCTACCATTATGAAGGCATGTGCTTGTGTAAATAAATACCTGTACCTCTCTAAAGTATGACATATTGCCATTGAATTGCACATATGAAACTAGATAAGATAAACCAGATAATCTTATGTGTTATTAAATGATACTATAAGATTAGCTTTAGGTCTGAAGTGTCGTTTTTGTATGTTTTGTGTGTCATTTTTTGTATAAATGTGGGTTCCCCTGATGGCAAGATGAATTTTCAAAGCAAGTTACAAGGCTGCCAGCTCTGGCAACCTTCGGAAACCCTCAGGAAAGATGGACGCATAACCAAGAGTGTTTCTTCTTCTTTGGTTTTGTGAGATCATGTGTGATCACGCAAGATTTCGAGATCGGCGGCTGAACAGAATCTTTATGTGTGTGGTGTTCTGTGTTGAGATTATCATAGCACACGACACATAATACGACCAACTGTTAAATGCCTAACTTTTTATCTTAAATGTGTGAGGTCTGTCACAGATAATGTATATTAACGAATACTGGGATGAAATCAATTTGTAAACATACTCCAAATTTACACATTTATTGATGGCCATTGTGGCTGGTGGTGCAAATCACTGTCAAACATTTTTATAATTTAAAGATCAAATACCAGCCAATGCTGGCTAACATAACCGCTGGTCTCTGCAAGTAGACTGGACATAATTCTTGCATCAATCATTTCAAGGTGAACTTTTTTTTTTTTTTTTTAATGCTTTGCGCACTAGTAATTGGAGATTATCGCCACAAGAATTGCTTTGTACTACTGTACACTTAAAAAATATATATTATCCCTATTGTCGGTGTCAGACGGTTATGGTGGTTATACTGAGCTGTGCATTGCTAACTCCAATGAGGATTGGGAGAGCTAGCATATCATGTCCTCTCTCTGTGTCACTGTCCATAGCTAACTGTAACTGTAACAAGCCTGATGACTTTAAATAGCCAAAACAAAAGAAATCACAATTGGAAGGTGTGCATATGTTAAGACAAAAAACATATGAGAGAGATACTGGTCCTTACACTAAACCATAAACTAATTGGTGCCATGTGATCTTGGCAGTTGGTCTCTGCCATTTGGTTCAAATTGCATTCTATTTCTCCTTTGAGCTTCCTCTGCCATGTTTTCAGCAGAGGTGTGCACTGAACCAAAACTTGTTGCTACATTCAGTTTACTGGACCGGACAGCTCCAATCTCTAAAGCAATAACAATTATTTATATTTGTTTGTTTGTCCCTGTCCCATTTTCTGGCACACTGAACCAGAACTGAACCAATGTGGTCCACGGCCAAATGCCACTGAATGTTTTATTTTTTTATGAGAGCATAATACAATATGCTATTCATCAGGGTTCATTCTTTCTTAGATCAGTAGGATCTCTCAAGGGTTTCTTATTTACCTTTGACTTGAGAACTGTCAAAATTATGGTACCCAAGGTGATTCTTGGTTGTGTGTTTATATTTTGTACGTATCACAATTATACACCACCAACACCAACATGCAGCTGTATCACCAATGTAGTGGTAAACCCTTTCAAGTAACATTTGAAGTGCACCATCTTTGTGCAATACTCAGCTGGAACTTTTCACAGAACAATGAAATGGGAGTTGCAGAGCAACAAAATGGGTCCCTTTTCTGCATTTGTAATTGGCAATTAGGATGTAATAATTAGTAATGGACAATTGGCCTCCTGGTTCACTCAAATATATCACACTGGGATCTCATTAGTAGGCTGGAAGTGGAAGTGTTGGATCTGTCTCACCTCAGGTAAAATGGAACACTGTGATCAAGGCCTTTAATGTTTGAAGTCTGATACAAGAGGTGTCAAGTGCTGCTTTTTATGTGTTCATGACTAATCAGATTTTTAAGGTTTCACGAATGCGTGAGCGCAATAGAACGCTTTTACAGAATGTTCTTGGTGTGCTCCCTATCTGCAGCTGTGTGATTATTCTTAGTGAGTTGACTGACAGCAGCCACCCTGATGAGCAGAGAAATGACAACAAAAGAAATGTTGTAATTTGCAAGAAGTCAAACGTAATTCATTTGTATCCCCTTCGTCTTTTAGCACCTGACATTTAGGGGATAACGTGTGTGTGAGTTTATATGCCTCGATCTTGTCAGATCAAGGTGCCTCCTGGAAAAAGATAAAAAGCAAAGCCTTAAGCTTAGGAAATTTGACAGAAGACCTCTATTCTTAAGATGTTTCTTCTTATCCTGGCTCCCAAATAAATGCTCAATGTAGATGACTAACTTTGCTAAAACCCCATCTAATATCCCTCAAAGTCTGAATAGGTGGAGTAATGAAATGTAGACAGTGGCAAAACTTTGTTGCAAAAATTATGTTATAACGGGGAAAGTAGTTGAGCTGAGAGTTGAATTATTGATATGAACTCGGTGGTGACGTGCCAGTGAGAAGGGTGCAAATGTTCAGTGCTGCAAATCCATGACAGCACTCATTACAAGAATGAGGCAGCTGCAGCAATATGTCCCTCAGTGCCTTTTTTTTTCTCTCTCCTCAAGGAATAGCTCTTCAAATGTTATTTGGTGCCAGGTGGTTGAACCGCAGCGAGACTACAGGTGTCAAAAGTCAAACTATCTACGAAATAGTGATCTATAGTGCAAATTGCTTCACAAATAAATCTGAACTTGAATGCCTGGTCGCACTTGTAGAAGTGATTACCTCTGGGATTTATGGTGCTAGTACAACGGACAGTAACAGTGTTCAGATAAATCAGGGGAGGAGTATCTAAGCTTTATCCAGAATGATGCTTTCAGTTGGTTCCTAAACATAACATTTCCTTTTATCAAAGCCAAGCCTGTGCATATTTGATCACAGTAGTTTGGAAACTAATAAAAGCTCATGAAAAAGAATATATATATATATATATATATATATATATATATATATATATATATATGATTTGGCCATTTGGGTTTGTACCTAAATGTTCTTGAATACAAAAATTCATAATCCAAAAATTGCTAATTGTTAATATTCCCTTTTTGACAACATAAAGGATCCCGTATTTTGTCTATTTAGACTTCCATAGAGTGACTCTCTAACATGGACTGAGTATAAAAGTGTCAGTTTCATTTAAAAAAAAAAAAAAACACCTTGGTTTTGTCATACAGTGTCCAGAAAAGGCCCCTCTGACAGCTAATCCTGTTTGACCCAGTTTTCTTTCGGCTTTGTCCATATTTGGCTAAGACTGCCCACTTTCCTCTGATTGGTTGGGTCCGTGTAGAAGACCCACTTGTGAGAGCACACGTTTTTTTTATGTTGATAGCGCTGGTTTAGGAGTGGAGAGATCTTCCCGAATGACGGAGATAAGCTCGAGAAATTCAAATGACCTGATCTCAGGCCTCTCGGCAGAAAAAAGTCTTGAACTCAGGAATGCGTGGATGATTTTAATTAATATTTTACATGTTTACTGAGGCATCATAGAGACAATATTACATCCCAAATCCTAGAAATGTGTTTTGGCAAAATATGTCCCATATAAAGCATGATTTATTTTAATACAGGAAGTCATCTAGTTCCGACGCACTCGACCGACGACGTTTCGACTTTACGACGTCCGTTCCTTGTCCGCCATTTTGTCCCAGCACCGTAGTGTTTCTGCTTAGCTAGTGCATAGTGCTTGTCTGTGTTTGTGCGGCGGAAGTATCTTTGCCTTTTTTGCCCTGCTTTTTTCACACTCTCAGCAGCAATGGTAAGTACAGAATCTTATTTTTTTCATTTTAATGCATTTTATTTTCTTTTTACGAGGTGTTAACCTTTCCTGCTACGGTCACCTGACCGTGGTCGGGAGACGCATGGGTTAAATCCCTTCTCTCGTTGCACAGCTGAGCTGGGTGGCGGCAACAATAAAGGCACGAAGCACCGATTTACTGCTTTAATGGCTTTATTAGCTCCTCTGCACATTCAACGTCAACGGGTCCTCCGCTAATCGCTACTCTTCCCCGGTCGCCGTGACTACACTTGCCACTTTACACACTCGCACCGGCGCGCACTCCTTCCTCCTTCACAGTCCCGTCTCACTCACACAGCGACGCACACGCCCACACACACTGAGCTTGCTGTCACAATCACGTGGGACATACCCGTAACAGAAGTATTTAACGCAGAAATCCAATTTATGCGGAAATTCGTGTTACGTTGCCAGTGTAGAAACGGAACTCGTTCGTAAATCGAGGACTTACTGTACATCCATTTTATTTACCGCTTATCCTAACTAGGGTCGCGGGAGTGCTGGAGCCTATCCCAGCTATCATCAGGCAAGAGGTACACCCTGAACTGGTCGCCAGCCAATCGCAGGGCACATAGAAACAAACAAACAACCATTCGCAACCGTTCTGTGTGTGTGTATATATGTGTGGACGTGTATATATATATATATATATACACACACACACACACACACGCACACACATACATCCATTCTCAACACCACTTATCTCTATCAGGGTCATGGGGCGTTGGCGCCTCTCCCAGTGGATTTAGGGCGAGATTCATTCAAATTTGGCAGGCTTTAAGAAATTTGTTTTAGGTCTCTTTAGTGGGTTAATGACTCTATAACTATGTGCCAAATGTTTAATATTTGTTTTAAGTGCAGTTTTTGCAAACAGAGCCTGAGTCTGATTTATTTATATTGTTTATTTACTGATTTATTTATATTGTTTATTTATTTATAGTTCTACATTACAATGCAATTGTTCAATGTTCTTTAGAATTTAAATGTTTTTTTTTCTTAAAAAGGATGTACTTTAATTATTATGCACTATAATATCATATCAATGGCATTTAAAAAAAACATCAGTACTATACACAGACAGCCAAATGTAAACTTAATAAGGTTTTTTTTTTTTTTTAATGAATAAACCCGGGACAATTTCACCTTGAGATGAAGTCCCACGGATTGTATAATTACGGGTGATAAATTTTACAGAGGAACATAGAGGAACATTTTGAAGGGCATATCGGACATAGCATAGTACGACATTATTAATCTCATTGTCATTCATAGTGTAGTAACACAACTGACAAGCAACAACAATGTGACCACTTGCAAAAATAAATACTTCTTGCTGTCCAGGGAACACATTTTCACTGTATACAAAACTGGATAAAACATTTTTGTTTTTATTAGTGGTCTTTTCTTAGGGGCAGAATCGGGGAAAAAACAAGCCGATTGTCGTTATGTGTGGACCGGGCCTTAGACCGGGGCTGCTGTGAAAGAGGCTACTGTCCGGTTGGTTTTAATTTATAATAATTAACATTATTTCTGTAGTTTGCAGTGGTTCAGAAGTGCAAATTACAAATAAACATACCTTACTGTCGCAATACAAAACAATCAAAACTATGCATTATCTTGTGATTTTTTTTAAAATACTGTTCTTTTACTGTATTTCATTAGACTTTAGTAGTTGACAGTGTATATACATGAAATATGAGATCATCTAAATTCTTGTATTGTGATTTTACCAGAGAGAGCACTGAATCCCATAATTCCTTATTACATGCTATCAATTCAGAGAGAGAGCTCATCGTTTGTGAACAAATGTTACATTAAATTGAATATGATATCAAGTTGTCCTCATGTACTGTGGTACGATATTAGCTAACCTTGACATAAAAGCAGTCGCTCGGACATTTTTGTTTTTTAATCTACAGCTGGTCATACTTTTGTCCCAAAAGTGATGATGTAATAAAGAATGCGACAGTAATATTATTTTGCCATTCATTTGTGTCGCTGTAATAAGCACTGAATCAATATTTCATTTGTTATCATTTCACCAACACCCTCTCCACAGATGGTCTGTCTCTATCGCAACATCATTTTTCATCAAAGCAACGCCCTCCCTGGATCTCTCTTCACTGAATGCTGAGATGAGCTTTCCCTTTTTAATTGTTCCAAATTATTACGTATGCATGATTTAAGTAAGAGAGAACTTTTACATAAATTTTTGTGTTGTGTTGTGTTTTTCGGTTTAGATCACTAATGAAAATGTCAGACAGGTTTGAAAATGTTTCCCTGTTGAGCTTAATTAACAAAAAATAGTTAAGGATGAGGTTCCGCATTATTAAGAAAGTTGCAGCTGTTATGTATAACTGGGGAAAGGGCTTTTTCTGAAAAGCATGACATTGGCTAATTCCCTTGGACATTTAAAAGAAACTGAGTTCACAAGTTCACCGTACTGTTTAAAAGTGTGTGTTACTCGGAGAGCAAAAAAAGTTTGTACCTCTAAACGGCAAACGGAGGACCCTCAAATGAGATCAAGACTGTCCATGGACTTACAAAATTCAATGATAAAAAGAATTGTTAAGGTTGGTTACAGGATGTTAACATCATTAACAGGATCGTTAAATGTATTTATGAAATAGCATTTTGTTTGCAATCTCTATACAATGCAAATATATATATATACACACATATACATACAGTGGGTACGGAAAGTATTCAGACCCCTTATATTTTTTCACTCTTCCTTATATTGCAGGCATTTGCTAAAATCATTTTAAGTTAATTTTTTTCCTCATTAATGTACACACAGCACCCCATATTGACAGAAAAAAAAAAACTGAATTGTTGACATTTTTGGGCGGCATGGTGGATGACTGGTTAGCATATCCGCCTCACAGTTCTGGGGACCGGGGTTCAAATCCCGGCCCCACCTGTGTAGAGTTTGCATGTTCTCCCTGCGTGGGTTTTCTCCGGGCACTCTGGTTTCCTCCCACATCCCAAAAACATGCATGGTAGATTAATTGGAGACTCTAAATTGCCCATAGGTGTGAATGTGAGTGCGAATGGTTGTTTGTTTGTATGTGCCCTGCGATTGGCTGGCAACCAGCTCAGGGTGTACCCCGCCTCTCGCCCGAAGATTGCTGGGATAGGCTCCAGCACGCCCGCAACCCGTGTGAGGATAAGCGGAACGGTAGATGAATGAATGAATGAATGACATTTTTGCAGATTTATAAAAAAAGAAAAACTGAAATATCACACAGCCATAAGTATTCATACCCTTTACTCAGTATTTAGTAGAAGCACCCTTTTGAGGTAATACAGCCATTAGTCTTTTTGTGACTGATGCAACAAGTTTTTCACACCTGGATTTGGTGATCCTCTGCCATTCCTCCTTGCAGATCCTCTCCAGTTCTGTCAGGTTGGATGGTGAACATTGGTGGACAGCCATTTTCAGGTCTCTCCAGAGATGCTCAATTGGGTTTAAATCAGGGCTCTGGCTGGGCCATTAAAGACCAGTCACGGAGTTGTTTTGAAGCCACTCCTTTGTTATTTTAGCTGTGTGCTTAGGGTTATTGTCTTGTTGGAAGGTGAACCTTCGGCCCAGTCTGAGGTCCTGAGCACTCTGGAGAAGGTTTTCGTCCAGGATATCCCTGTAATTGGCCTCATTCATCTTCCCTTCGATAACAACCAGTTGTCCTGTCCCTGCAGCTGAAACACACACCTACAGCATGATGCTGCCACCACCATGCTTCACTGTTGGGACTGTATTGGACAGGTGATGAGCAGTGCCTGGTTTTCTCCACACATGCCACTTAGAATTAAGGCCAAAAAGTTCTATCCTGGTCTCATCAGACCAGAGAATATTATTTCTCACCATCTTGGAGTCCTTCAGGTGTTTTTTTTTTTTTTTTTAGCAAACTCCATGCAGGCTTTCATGTGCCACTCTGCCATACAGCCCTGACTGCTGGAGGGCTGCAGTCATGGTTGACTTTCTAGAACTTTCTCCCATCTCCCGACTGCATCTCTGGAGCTCAGCCACAGTGAACTTTGGGTTCTTCTTTACCTCTCTCACCAAGGCTCTTCTCCCCCGATTGCTCAGTTTGGCCGGTCGGCCAGCTCTGGGAAGGGTTCTGGTCATCCCAAATGTCTTCCATTTAAGGATTACGGAGGCCACTCTGTTCTAAGTAACCTTTAGTGCAGCAGATTTTTTTTTTGTAACCTTGGCGAGATCTGTGCCTTGACACAATTCTGTCTCTGAGCTCTTCTGAGTTCCTTTGACCTCATGATTCTCATTTGCTCTTACATGCACTGTGAGCGGTAAGGTCTTTTATAGACAGGTGTGTGGCTTTCCTAATCAAGTCCAATCAGTATAAACAAACACAGCTGGACTCCAAGGAAGGCGTACAACAATTTCAAGGATGTTCAGAAATGGACAGCACCCGAGTTAAATATATGAGTGTTACAGCAAAGGGTCTGAATACTTATTGCTGTGTGATATTTCCAGTTTTTCTTTGTTAATAAAGCTGCAAATATTTCAACAATTCAGTTTTTTTTCTGTCAATATGAGGTGCTTGTGTGTACATTCATGAGGAAAAAAAATTAACTTGAATGATTTTAGCAAATGGCTAAAATATAACAGTGAAAATCTAAATAATTTTCATGCCCAATGTGTATATATAAATATATATATAGAGATAATTAATAAAAAAATCATAGTCTGTTTTGCAACCTATCCATCCATCCATTTTCTGAGCCGCTTCTCCTCACTCGGGTCGCGGGCGTGCTGGAGCCTATCCCAGCTATCATCGGGCAGGAGGCGGGGTACACCCTGAACTGGTTGCCAGCCAATCGCAGGGCACATACAAACAAACAACCATTCACACTCACATTCACACCTACGGGCAATTTAGAGTGGTCAATTAACCTACCATGCATGTATTTGGGATGTGGGAGGAAACCGGAGTGCCTGGAGAAAACCCACACAGTCACGGGGAGAACATGCAAACTCCACGCAGGCGGGGCCGGGGAATGAACCCCGGACCTCAGAACTGTGAGGCAGACGCTCTAACCAGTCGTCCACCGTGCCGCCGTTTTGCAACCTATGTATTTTAAACTGTTGTGCATACTATTTTTGAACACTGGATTTAGATTTTTAGGGCATTGATTTGATCGCAACTGGTTCAGTTCTGGTTGTCTTTTAGAAGACTTTTTGCCTCACAGGTTTCATCAATTCATGTATACAAGCTAAAGCGTTCCTATCTCGCAATACAGTTGAAGTCAATTCAATGCTCTGAGGAAGAAATGGTCTGAATGAATGAGAATATTCACAGGCGCTGGATTTTGAGTAATTTTGCCCCAAAATACTGTTGTCACCATGGTAGTTTTGCTGAATTTTACTGTATAAGTGCAAAGATGTTTTTTTATGCAAACGAATATAAAATTCATTCAGTGTCAATTGCATTGACGATTGAGGAAAATTTATAAAAGCAGCATATGTCTGTTCATTTGAAACACAGCGTATTTTTTTTTTTTTTCCACTTTTACTCCCTCCAGCCCTGTGACAGCTCGGCTCTTCAAACACTGGGGAGGCCAAGCCGGCACAAGCAATTAAATGGTCATGCTTGCTTTATTTATTTTGTATTGTGGACAGTAGTTCAGACGACATATGTATCATACCAACCATGTCCTTGCTCAGATTGTCTTTGAAGAAAATGGCCGCCACCAAACAGGGGCAACAACATGCATATATTTTTTTGAATAGTTTGGAGAAAACAATTGTATGTGATTTTCCTAATTTGTGCCAAGAAGCCAATGAGAAAACACTTTGCACAATAATTACCCCTTCTTTTAGCTCCATCTTTTCTTGGACTTGTTGTTATTATAAAGTGCTATATGGGTCTTGTGCTGAATGGTTTGACATTATTTTTAAGGGAACAATATATTTATTGCTTCTTTTGTCAGCAAAATCATCATTTTCATAAAACACTCCATTGCCATAATGAACAAATAAACAAACAAACAAACAAACAAAAAACCAATACAAAGTGACATGCTGTTTATTTTCCAATTTCTTTACTTTTAACCAGACATCCCAATGATAGCTGTCACAACTCAAGTATTTAATTGGGTAAACAATATATTCCAAATTCATTGCTCCTAGAAAGGGATATTTCTCTTCTCTACTTAGGAACTTTTAATGACTGTAATGAAAAAGACATAAATGTATCCTGATGTCATCCACTCATTCATTTGTTATACAACTTGTATGAGACACAATTGTCAGATATCATTTTTAAGGTCCATAATTGCCATGTTTGTAACGAGACATTCATTCATAAGTCTTAGAATAACAATGTACAGGTCAACTGGATTTCCACACAAAGCAGCCACCTGCCGCTGGTTAATGTGGAAATGCAGTGCTTGTGTTAACTTTGAAAGACACAGTTGCCAATTACCCTGCTTTCCATTAATGCAGTAAAAAGTATCATGCTAATTAGACAAGCTTTTGTGAGCACCTAATGTTGCGCCTTTGACAAAGTTAGATAAAAACATGTCAAGTGCAAGTGATGTAGAGAATTGTTCATTTAAAGTAAACCCAGTGAAAGGGAACATTACTACTACATAGCTAATTCACTTGAGGGCTTAATGGAGGAGTTAATCACAGAGCTTTTCCCTGTATGCAAGCTCATTATGCTTTCGTTTATTAGCCATGCTTTACCTGTGAAGCCGAGACAAGTGGATAAAATGATTTCTGCTCTGTTTGCACAAAAGAGCTATCAGCAAACATTTTCAGACCTGTCTCTTCAGATTTGCTACAGATCTGATAAAGAAAGTGACATGAATAGGAGAAAAGCTAGGGTAATTATTCTGAGCATCCATGTGGTGGTGAGCAGCCTGCTGTTCACTCTCCCCACAATAAAGGCGGCTGATGGAGCAGTTTTGCTTTTATATTTTGGTGTTTATCTTTCTTAATCAGTGACAGCAAAAACATGCATACGTATGCATGTTGTCTGAGATTATAACAGGAGGGTCCAGGACATGGCTTGTAAATCTGATGGTACTGTAAATGCCTGGAATGGGGGGGAAAAAAAAAAAAAGCCTGGCAGGCAAAGCAATTAAAAAAATATTGCATGGATCTGGAGTAGTCTTTCTTCAACTGCTTTACAATTTCAGCAAACAGCACTGACATGGGAACGAGGTGAGGGCCTTTAATCAAAGCATTTAAAAAATACATTTTTATACATACAACATCATAAATTAGGGTTTTCTTTCAAGTTAGTATATACATTTTCGAGGAAACTATGTGAAGACATTTGACCTTGATTTTAAAGGAACCTGTGTTTTAAAATCACCTATTAACTCTCGAGGTTCCATGCGTGTTCGTTTTCGTGAAAGAACTGCAATTATAACGACGTGTTAAAAGCCAACCAATGTATTCCTGACAGAGGAGTCTATACATTTTTGCAGAGCTCTGGCTCAGCAGCTACGCTTATCCTAGCTTCAGCAGAGACACCGCAGACTGAACAATGCTATCTGTTCCTGCCCCAGACTTATACAAAGAGGAAGTATGGAATCGTCGTCTGATTGGTCCATGGTCCACTGACGTCATCGTTGCTATGCAGAATGATGGCCATTTGCCGCTGGCTCCAGACTCTGTCTCCAAATTCTTCCTTTTCATAAAGTTTATAGCAACCCCCCGCAGCCATTGTCGTCTCCAACAGATGTTACTTGTGGCCTCCACATGCAACCTTCTGGGAGCTTTCCTGCATCACACTCCCACACCCTTATCCGATTTACATTTTATCCTCCCTGCAATAAAACACCCATGTTCACACCCAGACTAGTTACACAATAAAACCATATATACATTAATTTGTACTCCGCAATCTTCCAGGAACCTTTCAAAGTCAATTGAGTTTCTTTGCAAAAGTTAGGCCATTCCTGCTCTCCAAGGCTATTTTTATCCATCTGACTGACAGATCAAGTGCCACTGATCAGCACACCTCTTTCTCTGTGCTGGGAGGGAGGGGGAGCAAAAACTGGAGCTCATATATCAACGTGTCACTGACCAGTACTGTCCAGCAGAGCCTTGGGAACAAGTCACCCCCGCCCCCACTAGATCCTGACCGGAGTCCACCTTGAAAATGTCACATCCATACCCTTTAACTCACTAGTACTTACTTGAGCAAACAGTTTTATTAAAATTGAATACTTGGAATTGGTACATAATTATGGTCCAAATGTACATTTTGAGGTGGTGGAGGATGTATCATTAGATGTCTCTTTAGATAACTCATTCTGTCTCGTCGTTGTACTTGTCGCCACGTTCCGGCATTCCCTGTTCTTGCTACTGACTCATAAGCTTTGACCATGTTTGATTATTGACCTTGACTTTTTGCCTCACATTTTTTCGTACAGTTGCCTTCGCTGATTGTTAACCCTTTTACTGACCCAAGCCAGTTAATTAAACAGGATGTTTTTGGAACTGTGTTTTGCCTTTTTTTTTTTTTTTTTTTTTTTTTTTGTTCTACTCCTCGCACTTTTCATTACATGGGCGCACTTACGTGTGGTGCACACTTTTAAGCCATATATTATACAGCATTCAGCGAGCTACTTGGAAAATTTTGTGCGCTAAGCTACAAGTTTTATGCTATTAATTGAGGCTTCACCACACTAAAGCTACCCAGCAGAGAAATGTAACTAAGCTACAATACAATGACAAGCATTGCTAAACTGCATACATAAGTTGGGTGGAGCCTCTTTGAAAGACAATAATAATAATAATAATAATAATTGTAATATTGGGGTATGAATGAACACTTAATGCTAAATTCTTTGGCTAATCATTCTTCTTTTCTAATGGAGTAACTTAATAATAATTTATTATAGTTGTAGATGTAGTCATCATTACCCCTATTAAATTTATCTTGTTTTAATCATCAGATTATTATTGTATATTATTTTAAAAGATCATAACATGAATCATCCTTTTGGGGTTGCACTGTAAACACTGGAACATATTCTCCATCCTTCCATCTATTCAATTTCAAAACCCCATATCTTTTTCAGAAGCTGGAATTGGTCCCAGCTGACAGGGCAAGAGGCGGGGTTGGTGTGTGTGCGTGTCCTATCCTCCCTGTTTTATGCTCACGTGCATGATGTTTCTAATTTGATGACATTTTGTCTTAAAGTTATGGTGCGTTTCTCTTTTAAAAAATTCTGTACCTCGCTCACAATCAAGTGATATTTACTACATAAATACATACATACATACATATATCAATGTTCAATCATCCAACATGGTGTTACTTTGTTTGCTATACGAGAGCTAGGGACAATTTTCCTCAGTTGGGATCTCTTTTCAAAACATAGCTAAGTAAAGACGTTTGAACGTTTGTTATGGTACAAAGCTGCATACTATCTCGAGTCCCATGTTTTTACAGGTTCAATCTGTTTGGGATGCATGTACTGGCTATTACTGCAGTCAAGCTCTCTCAAACTTCCTAACTTACTGGCTGGCCTTTAGTTATATCAACCTGGATTTTCTTTTCATTCATCTATGTATACAGTATATTGTTTTTTTGGGTGAGTGACCATTGACACACTGCTCACTGAATGTGTCTGAATATTAAAATGCTTCAGCTACAGTGTGTGTAGTATTTAAAATATAGACCCCTATCGCATCCATCCATCCATTTTCTGAGCCGCTTCTCCTCACTAGGGTCGCGGGTGTGCTGGAGCCTATCCCAGCTGTCATCGGGCAGGAGGCGGGGTACACCCTGAACCGGTTGCCAGCCAATCGCAGGGCACATATGAACAAACAACCTTTCACACTCACATTCACACCTACGGGCAATTTAGAGTCTCCAATTCATGCATGTTTTTGGGATGTGGGAGGAAACCGGAGTGCCCGGAGAAAACCCACGCAGGCACGGGGAGAACATGCAAAATCCACACAGGCGGGGCCGGGGATTGAACCCCGGTCCTCAGAACTGTGAGGCTGACACTCTAACCAGTCCTTCACCGTGCCGCCCCCCCCTATCGCATATTAATTCAATTATTGCCCATTACTTCTAATGGGCAACATTCATTTGAACACATTGACGATCAAATTGCATCACAGAAAAGATTGTGATCAAGTTCAAAATATTATTTTAAATAACATTATATCAGCATCTACCCTGTGTTCAGTAATTCCATCTCCTGAAGACTTGAGCCTTTGGGGCTTTCTGTGTAAAAGTGTATGATTGGCTGAGAGTTATTTGCATCAAATTGCCAAACTCACCACAAACACTCGCAAAGATTTCCGATTAGTCTGTGGGAATGGAGTAGCATATTGGCATTTTACTGCACTGGTAGTTTTGGCTCACAGAGATGGTTTGATGAATGCCTTGACACATCTGTGACCATTATTTCAGAACACTCCAGCATAATCAATAGAGTTTTTCTCTGGCTGCCCCAGGCAATGAAATCCATGAATGCTTTATTTACCTCTTTGTGCGTGAACATTCAAAGTACTATTCAGTGTTGACTACTGAATTAACTGGCCTGCCAAATACTCCAACTATGGTGCAAAACAGTATCTAATCACCTCCAAATGTCTCTTTTGTACATTAATATTCCAGTCGCCTTCCACCATATCAATAATATGTAAGGAATGAGCTCAATGGTGACAAAACAGGGAAAATGTGTGCCCCTGTGCCTCCATTAGGTGCCTACGGAGGCCTGGAGGCAAGGATGGTTGCTATTTTCCCTAGCTTGTTTCTTCAAGTTAATGAGTCAGATGTCAGTCAGGCCAAAGGAGTTGCTCCTTGGTGCCTTGTGTTCCGAACCAAATCAGGGCTCACCTTTATAATTGGCACCTGATGTGTCTGATGGGCTCAGTACGTTGACATTCATTACACTTAATAATGCACTCAATGCACCGTGTGCTGCTCTCTAACCAGCTGTCTGCTCACAACTCTAATGCCATTAGGCGTCAAAGCTTTTGATATAACTCCTCTGTGGTTGTAGAGCACGTAACCACACGCTATTTGTCCTGCCTGCTTGCTTGTCCATCACTCTGCTGAGGTGGGGTGAGGAATATTCCACTGAGGAGTGATTTCCTCTTACCCTGTGTAGCAATACCCAGTATTTTTAAAAGAATGTATGAACCATGCCATGTGGACAGCATAAAGGTAGTCTTATCTGGTGAAACATTCCTGTCATCAGGTGTGCTGCTAGTGAGCCATGCTGTCTTCTGCTGCCAATCAAAGCCCCACCGGACTGATACCCCCGCCAGGATGGTGTTGCCTATGCTGAATCCCAAACACTCTGCTAACATAGTGGACCAGCCTGTCCTCTCCAATCAGGCTTGAGTTTGCCAATATTGCTGTGTGTGCAGGAAGCATGTCTGGGGAGAGTAAAGCTCCTTCAGCTCAAGGATCACAGGCTCTACTATGCTGAAAAATAAAATAAGAAAACAAAATAAAAAATAAAATTAAAAAAATCCAAACCCACGCTGTCTCAGATTGTGCTTCTTTCGGGACATGCTATGCAGAGGGGATTATGTGCTAATAAAACCACATTACATTTTCACCCGTACATTACATAGATGATGAAAATGTCAATGATTGTGTTGTTTACGTTCAGGTAAATTCCACTGATATAATGATAAGATTGCTTCTGTCTGTAGTAATATTGCCATACCAATATTACAATAGCTCTGTGTACCCGAAGTCAGCATAATTATACCCTACCAATGGCTTGTGTAGTGGGTGCAAGATAAAATAAAACTGCTTTGAATTATAAATGAGATGAGGCAGAAGGGATTTAGCAAGTGTAATGCATTTAATGGCTGATGAGGGAACTAAATCAGTTGTGCCATTTTTTTTAGCCTGCGTGAGCCCACACACAGAAAAAAAAAATCACGAAATCTGAATATGTACCGTAATTTCTCATGTATAATGCGCACCCGTGTATAATACGCACTCCCAAAGTTGACCTCAAAATTCTGGAAAACCCTTCTATCTATGTATAATGCATTTTTACAATGCATGATTTTACGCACTATTGACTTTTGACAATTTTGTTTTGGGGGCGGGGGGGGGGATGCGCATTATACATGAGAAATTACGGCAACTTTGCAGCTGCAATTGCAAATACTTTGAGGTTGATTTTGGTATTTAGTTAAAAACAAATCCATTTGTTTTAGTTTAGTTTGTTGACAAGATTGTAATAGGTGGTAAGATTTTCTTCTTTGGTCCAGAAAGATCATTTATTTGATGCCTCGAGTGCCTTTTAAATAAAAGTATTCATATATCATGCTTTAGTTTAGGTATGTACGATAACCTTATTTAAATTCACAGAATAATAATATAGTGGTTATGAAATATTAAGATGACCCGCCTCTCTCCCAAAATTCCGCTGGGATAGGCTCCATCTCACTCAATGAGGGCGCTCAGAAAATGGAAGGATGGATGGATCAAAATATTATGACGTGCCAACAAGTACAAGAACATATTCCCAATTATAGCAAGCTTAGTATGCTATATAGTGTTAAGGGAATTGGTTGTCTGGAAAAGTGTAAAAAAGAAAAAAAAAAGTATACAAAACACTGGATGTGAAATAGGAATAGGTTACCTATTACAATAAAATAAAAATAAAAAAACTTGGCTTGGCAAATACAGTTTGTACTGCTTTTAGACCCTCGCTCTCTGGGAAATGAACACGTTAAGGAGCTGTCTCAAGTTTTGAGAAGAAAACTACATTTTCTTAAAGTGGCTATGTACACCCCCTCTTCCACCTATCCTGCCCTCTCTGTCAGTGTCTTAGGTTTAAGCATATATTTATGAAAATGCAATTTTGACCTTTATGCCAGGTCTGTTTTTTATGTAATATCATAAGGAGTGTCATGTTTTGTGAGAAAAGCAACCTCTGTTGGAAAGTGTCTTTTTAACACAGTTCAAAAGGTTGCTCGTATCTGTCTCAACATACAGTGAAAAACATCTCAAGATTGTCCTTAAGGTCTCAATAAAAATATTCTTCCTTGCTGTGGATGGCTTTATCAAATGTTTAAATTGATATCACCCGGGGCTTCATTTATCAAGCTATGCGTACGTCCAGAAGTATGCGTAAAGCGTGTGTACAAGCATTTCCCCGCAAAATATGGGATTTATCAACTTGGACGGATACGTGCGTAAATTTACATCCAACTCTGAGCATGCGTACACACAAAACCTGGTGGTGAAACTACAAATAGAACACACAAATAGGGTCACCAAAGTCGTCCGAGTGCATATCCAGTTCCTGTTGTCACTGGGATTTGTCGCCACGGGCACATGGAGATTGAAGACATAAACTGCATTTCGAAATCAACTGAACCAAAATCATGCAGGTGTGCAATTATTTCCCTGGCCAAAATGTACATCCAGTTGCCATACAGACATCACCAACAAGCTGAAATTAAACAAGAGTCTTCCAAATATATTGCAGCCATAGATGGGACCCATACACATTTCAATTGAACCACCATCACACAATTAATTCAGCTACATGAGCAGGAAATAATTTCTTTCAATCAGTGCACAAATAATCTGCGAGCCACATCTCTCAGACTGGAGAAACACATGATTCATTCATTCATTGTACAGAATAGCCCCATGGATGCATGCGCGCCTCTATGGAAGCTGTAGTTGAGGATGGATGCTGCACGTACAATGTAATGACATGTCCCCAATAATGCTTGCAATAGGGGTATCCATAACTGCCTGTCCTCCCCAGTTAATTAAAGATAATTCACGTTTTTGGCATTGAGTTTGATGTCACACCATTTTATTTTTATTTCCGAGAACGCTTTTTTTCTGTGATTGATAAAATTAACAGCAGCAGTTAAATTCTCCCACTGTCCCCCATCATTTTTATTCCCATTGTTGCTGACACATGCATTAATTGTTCCAAACAGTATTTTTTGGTTTCTTTATGTAAACCATAAAGTTAAAATTACAGTTGGGTTACATTTCCACTTCTCTGCCAAGTTTCTCAATCGTTGTAATTCTTGCGGAGGTAATTATTTTCTCTTCCCTCTTTTTTTGGTGAGGAAAGTAAAATGCCTACATCCTTCAAGGGATTGTTGCGACCATATATGGTTTATTGGAGGCGTTTCTCTATCCGAACAAGGCTCAGCATGCGTGAGCTTGGCTGTTGAGAACAGGTGGGATTTATCAAGACACATTTCGTTCTGGTGTGCGTGTGACAGGTGCCCGCACGTTGGATAAATACGGATTTTCTTGTGCGTGCACACATTCTAAATTTCCGTCGTACGAACACATTTAGAACCTGTTATACGCACACTTTGATAAATGAGGCCCCAGGAGATCATCACATGTATTCAATATTACCTCTTTGTTGGCAGCCTCATGGTCTTCCATGGAGGTTTTCCTGAAAGACAGTTGAGATACAGTACATGCAGTGACAGCATGGTAGATTTCTAGACTGACAGATTTGAAATGGTACATATTTGGACTGGTTATTACTGTATATACATTTCTTTACATGACTGAGTGGAATTTTGAGAATGTTTGGACCTTTCTGTGTGGCATTTGCATGCTCTCCCTATTCTTGTGTAGGTTCACTTCAGATAGTCTGGCTTCCCTCACAATTCAAATACACACGCCAGCTTAATTGACAAACTGGTGATTTACCAGTTTGACCCTTCAACTGAGAAAGACACCCGTCCCCCATGACATTGTACAGGATAGACCAGGGGTCACCAACATGGTGCCTGAAGGCCCCAAGTAGCCCCTCAGGACCACATGATAGGACATTGTGATTTTTTAGGAATATTGTTGAAGCAATCATTTGAAAATGTAACCACATACAGAAATGTATAGAAATAAAGTTTTGCATATTGATTTTCATCTGTTTCATAAATCAATGTTGGTCATTATTGTGAAGAAGCATTAAATTAACATGGTCTTCACATGGATGAATATAATTAATTAATTACTAATACCATATAATTAAAGGCAATAGAACAAATCTATTGAGAATTAAGAATTGTGTATCAAACTGGTAGCCCTTCATAATAATTAGTAACCAATGAGTAGTTCTCAGTTTCAAAGAGGTTTGTGACCCCTTGGGATAGGAAGTAATGAGATTTTTTTAATTATTATTATTTATTTATTTTAATTAAAGTGACTCATGAGAGGAAAAGAGCAGTTACGGTAGCAATAACAGTTACACCACTGGCACTTTTCATGCCCAGAGTGGCCAATGTGATATACTACCGGGGGCTGCATGCTTTGGTGGTCACAGCTGAGGAAACAAGAAATTCTGCACCAACATTTGGCACAAAGAGTCTGGTCTCAGACTCGTGGACCCTGTTTGAAGTAGCTACTGATGTCCTGTTATTTATGCAGAGCAAGACCACAGAGACCACAAGCAGAGCGCTGTGTGACCCACATTCATCTTGGACTTGAAAGTGATGCACGTTGCCAAGTTTAACACAAGGCAAAAGTAGAGAACATTCCTAATTCATTCGGACTACTCAGCGTGTCCAGTCCAGTGTGGAGCATGTTGATTTTCACGGACATGCAAAAGACACAAACAGTGGTCTTAAAAAATATACAGCTGTTTTTATTGGTCTATCTGTGACAGTATTTTATCCATCCATTTTCTGTACCGCTTTATCCTCACAAGGGTCGTGGGCATGCTGGAGCCCATCCCAGCTATTCTCGGGCGAGAGGCGGGGTACACCCTGAACTGGTTGCCAGCCAATCGCAGGGTACATAGAAACAAAAAACCATTTGCGCACACATTCACACCTACGGGCAATTTAGAGTCTTCAATTAACCTAGCATGCATGTTTTTGGGATGTGGGAGGAAACCGGAGTGCTCGGAGAAAACCCATGCAGGCACGGGGAGAACATGCAAACGCCACACAGACGAGGCCTGGATTTGAACCCCGGTCCTCAGAACTGTTAGGCAGATGTGCTAACCAGTCGGCTCGCCGTAAAATCTGATTTATGTATTGCAGTGATTGAATCTAACTCCACACATACAGTATACTGATTGTGCCTAAGTAATAATCATCTTTATTAGTCCACTAGAAACATTTTTCAGATTAAATGAATATGATTTATTGTCAATCAAATGCAGACTTTATTGATGATTTATTCCTTTTGATTTCTGAGAATTTGGAAATGTACCACCATGTGCTTTAATGTATTCTTATGGCAGAGAAAAACCTGTCTATTCTAAGATTTCAATAACCGTAAATGTTTTGTTACCTGCAAAGTTCAGTTATTTCTGACAGGATTTTACTTTCAATATTTTCTTTATCCTCATGAGAAAAACAACAGCAATTTAAACACATACCAAGTTGAAGGTGGCTACTTGTTGTTATGGAAACAATGACTCGTTTCTCGTAGTTGCAGAGACAGTCTGACCCTGAACTCATCTGCCAAACACATTCCTGCTACTCTGAAATGGCCCCACAGGAATCTTGCCAAATTTAACTGGACTATTTTAGTGTCTATGTCACATATCCCCGAATCAAATAAAACATGTAACTAAACGGAACAATATATTTTGTATTTTATAGACTGGGTTTACTGAAGTAATGAGAATCCTTGAAAAGGATCAAGTATATTAGGAAAATCAGTAATATGCAGAACTTTATGTTACAAAACCGGAAAATGTTTACTGCTTCTTTAAGCCTCTATCATTATAACATTGAACTATCAATTGCATATCCATCATTGTAACAGATTTTAATAAACTACTCAACTAATCCATCCATCCATCCATTTGCTTGTCCTTACTAGGGTCGTGAGTATGCTGGACCCTATCCCAGTTTACTGTGGGCCGAGAGGCGGGGTATACCTTAAAGTGGTTGCCAGCCAATCGCAGGGAACCAGGGCCCAGGAATTGTGCACAGATCCTTGCAACATGGGGCCCTGCATTGTCATGCTACACAACATGAGGTGATGGTCATGGATGAATGGCACAACAATGGGCCTCAGAATCTCGTTGTTTGTGCTTTAAATATTCTGTCAATAAAATGCATCTGTGTTCATTGTCCATAACATACGCGTGCCCATACTTGACCAACGGCCACTCGTTACACAACGCTGACATCAGCCCTGTACAGTAAAAACCAGGATTCATTCGCGACGATAGCACCTCTTCAGTGTGTCAAACACCATTGAACGTGAGCATTTGCCCACTCAGGTCGGTTACGATGAAGAACTGCAGTCAGATTGAGATGCTGGTGAGTATGACAAGCATGCATATGAGCTTCCCTGATACGGTTTCTGATAGTTTGTGAAGAAATTCTCAGGTTATGGAAACCAATTGTTGCAGTAAGTGTCCTGGTCGCTGGTCTGTGGATCTTGGAGGTGAAGATGCCGGATGTGGAGGTCATGCGCAGGTGTGGTTACACATGGTCTGCGTTTGTGAGGCTGGTTGGATCTATTACCAAATTCTATGAAGCACCTTTCAAGATGGTTTATGGTAGAAAATTAACATTCAGTACACAGGCAACAGCTATGGTAGACATTCCTGCAGTTAGCATGCCAATTGCACGCTCCCTCAAAACCTGCAACATCTGTGGGATTGTGCTGTGTGATAAAATTGCACAATTTAGAGAGGCCTTTCATTGTGAGCAGGGTAAAGCATACTTACAATAATCATGTGTCTGATCAGCATCTTGATACGCCACAATTGTGGACGGATTGTCTTGGCAAAGGAGAAGTGCTCACTCACACAGATTTAGACAGAACTGTGAACAATATATTAGAAAAAGACTTTTTTTTGCAAGATCAGCTCCTGAAAAATTGGAGTGAAAACAAAAGAGTTGCAGTTATGTTCTTGTTCAGTTTTGTTCAACACTTTGTGCCACCGGCAGTGACCTCCATATATGTATACATGCTCATACTAGCACAACATCAGCATGAACAATGAGACTTGTGGCTCCACTATAGATGGGAAATGACAATATACAGTCCATCATTTTGTTTTCTATTGTGGCGGTACGTTAGTTTACATATTACCATAGAGGTTAGATTTTTACCAAAAGGGGGAAAATCAAGATATTTTGCAAACTATAAAGATATCGCAAAACTGCCCCAATCAATATACTGTATTTGAAAAATAATCTATTATACATGATTATATACTGTATGTTCTGAAGAGGTGATAGACATCAAAGTCAAAGGTGACAGTATAATCTCCACTTCACAAAAATAAGAGTTAATAATGGCTTGATAAGTGTACAGTACAGTGTTCCCTCGTTTTTCGCGGTTAATGGGGACCACAACCCCCCGCGAAGGGTGAAAAAGCGCGAAGTAGGATTTGCCCCCCGCCCCAGGAATTTTCGTGGATGTGCATGTGGGTACCAGAATGTTTAAAATATGTAAACAGTATTTATACTTTACATATTTGAGACAAAGATTACAACAGTACACGTATTTACTTAAATCTTTAATTATAAAACCTTATACGGTAATTAACATTTACTTTGTCCTGATCATATTAGTGTCCAAACTCACTGTCTTTTCCCTGCAATCAGCAATCCACAATGCCAATGCAGCTTACATTTTCACAATTCTCTTATTACGCGGAGTTACCACACGTTTCGCTTCCATATTGAAGGTTATTGAAGCAGTTTTGCGGATGTTTGCTTCCTCTTTCTTTATGTACCGCACTGTAGATTCATTCACGCCACTGGCGTGCCACAGATGCATAACTTTTGCCCACTTTGATCAAATCTAAAAGTTTCACTTTTTCACTGATGGTCATCATCTTCTTCCTCTTGGGCGCCCCGGAGGAAGCGTTCGCAGGGGCGGCATTGTAAGGGCTTGCTTAACTAATCAAAAAAATGATCGCTTAAACCAAAAACTTTATTGCGAACACAATACCGTGGACGAGACTGGCGAGACACAACAAGGGTAGATGCTGGGTGAGGCTGCAATGATGCGCAGCCAATCAGCACACGGGATAAATCCACTCGTGCTCTTATTGGTCGATGTCGCGCCGGGAACCAATCACGCGCCGTGTATGAGTGCCCGTACAGTACAGGCATGTACAAAGCCACTGAGTCAACTCATCTCTTTTTTTGGTGGTATGCAGGGAAACCTTCTCTCACGCGCATCAACATGAAACAACGCGTCTTTCCGCAATATGGCTGCCGATATGGCTGTTTTTTCTTTTTTTTTTTTTTTTTTTACATTTTATGAATATTTTGGAGAAACCCAGAGTAACTCCTTCTTCTTATATAACTAAAAAGTATTTACCTTCAACCAGCAAGCATAGGTCAACACTGATTTTTTTAGGATCAAGAAAGAGTGTGATATTAAATTCACCAGATATATTTTATTTTTTTATTAATACTCTATTCAATGAAGTATTGCAACCTTCGACGCAACCAGTGTTGGGAAAAACTACAGTTAGTTATAGTCACAAATTACTTTCTCCTAAAACTAAATGAATTAGTAACTGAATTACTCCTTCATAAATGTAATTAGTCACCAGGGAAAGTAATTATGGTGTTATTGTTTTGAAAAACCTTCAAATTTGTAAAAGAATTCAAACTTTTGAGCGGGTTTCATTGGTCCATTTTATTGAGTAGAACTGCTTAGACAGGTTCTTCATTTAACTTGAACGTCAAACCGCGACAAGTAGACATAATGCAGGCCTCAATTGAAGTATTTTATTCACTACTAAAAGGTTTAACAGTAAGTGCTTTTAAATCAGTGGAGTGTAAAATAAACTAAAAAATCACTTTGTTTCCAGACAATTTTTACACACTGTTCTTACAATTTTATGTAACACAATATTTCCCATAACACTTAAACAATAAACTGTTTTAAACTCTTTGTAATGTAAATTCAATAACACATAACTGGTAGATACTGTAGGCCTGCTTCAAGTATTTTCTTCAAAGCAAAAGGAAACAGTTGAACAAAAAGTGCTTCTAAAATTGCACTAAAAAGTAAGACATGGGGAAATCCAATTCCTTCATCCATCCACCACCAATACAGTTTGAACACTCTTAACATCAACTTCAATGTACCCTTAACATATATGTATGTATGTTCTTGCCTTTTACACTAATGACATTGAAGTAGTGACTTTACGTCCATCCCACCCCAGTTTTAAATTGACAGACCGTTTCAGAATCGCGATTGTTCTTTTGTAATGTGTTTGCTCCACGTTAAGGTTTGTGACATCAACACCCACCCAACTGAACTCTGTTAGCATTGATTGGTTCACCAAGAACTCGTACTCTACATTTAGCAAATCATTACTACTTACCGGTATACCCCCCTCCACACACAAACACAAACACACACATGCACACACACACACACACACACACACACAACACACACACTCAAACTCATCCCTCTCATCAAAGAAGCATATTAAGAAAAAACAACTTTATTTATAGCCTCTGTCATTTGCCTACGTGGTTAAGCCAGTGAGCAAGGCACACAGCTGAGTGCCCACACTTCACTGTCGGAAACAGTTTTTTAAAATAATGAATTTAGATGATATTTCACCACAACCAAAAATATAACAATCCAATTGCTATTTTTTATTAACACATTTTGCAACAATTGCGGGCTGGTTTTCCTTTTACTCAGTAACAGTGAAGAAAGAATCAAGCTATTAGTGCAATTTGCCTGTATATACAAGTTGTGAGAGTACCTGAATTCTGCATTTCTGAATCATTAAAAAGGGAAACATACAAATCGCAACTACCCTTCAATTTCAACTTGTCTCCTCAATGTAATTGTGTGGTTGTTGTTTTTGTCGTTGTTGTTTTCATTGATGCTACGTGAGCTTTCACCTTATGGTCTAGGAGGGGTTTGTGTGTCCCAATGACACTAGGAGCAAAGTTGTATGGGTTTCTGGAGAGGATTGTCGGTGAGAAAAGCAAATCTCAGGTTAAGGAGTAGTAGTATGGTTTTCAACCAGGCCATGGAACAGTGGATTAGCTCTGCACCCTCAGCAGCATTCTGGAAAGTGCATGGGATATGGCATGTGCATGCACATGAGCTTTGTGGACTTGGAGAAGCCGTTCGACGCTGTCCTCCGTTGTGGCTCGTGCTCCAAGAGTACCGGACCTCCTGATACAGACTGTTTGGTCCTTGTATGACGGTGTCAGAGTTTGGTCTGCATTGCTGGCAATAAGTCACATACGTTTCCAGTAAAAGTTGGACTGCACTAAGGCTGGCCCTTTGTCCCCAATTTTGTTGATCACCTTTGTGGTCGGAATTTGGAGGCACAGCCGAGGCGTCTGTTCACTGGACTACTTCCCAGCGTAGTGTGAAGCTGTTGGGATGAATTCAAGTATCTTGAGGTCTTGTTCAAGAGTGAAGGAAGAAGGTAGTGGGTGATTGGACTGCATCGGTTTGTCATAATGAAGAAGGAGCTGAGTTGAAAGGCAAAGCTCTCAATTTAAAGGCGGACCCATGTTCCTGCCCTCACCTACGGTCATGAGCTGTGGGTCGTGACCAAAAGAACAAGATCACGGATACAAGCGGCCAAAATGAGTTTCCACCAAAGGGTGTCCAGGGCAAACGTGGCTGCCGTGGCCGCTGTCAACACTGAGTAAATATAACCTTACCAAACTTGGGCTGTGTTCTACTCAGTGCACCATGCAAAAAAAAAGAAGAAAAAAAACAGCTCCACAAAATGTGTGGAATAATTAGGATTTAGAAATGCTGACTCCCACTTTAAAAAGGCCTAGACTGACTCTAATGCTAAGTGGAACTGCCGAGGCCACTGATGATTGTAAGTTTTGTTGTAGCAAGCAAAATCACAGCGTCTGTCAAAAAACAATTTTTTGTTGCTTTTAAGAACTGTAGAACCTCAGTCACAATTTAATGTACTGTATAATGAAGCAGCATGTGATGGCATTATTGTCATTTCTGATGACCATTCAGAGAAAAGAAAGGCCTGTATGTTTTGTTTGTATTCATTTGACAGTGAAAGGCAAACATTTTCTAAATTGCAAACATTTTCCTCCATCTGATGAAATGTTACCGCTAATGTCTGAGAGAGGAAGAAAACTGTCACTCCTTGCTCTCTCTCTGTAAAGCCTAGTGAAAATCACATCTCTCTTGAGCATTGTGGCCATTCAGCTTTGCCAGAGTACAATAAGCAAATGTAGGCTGCCGTTGCCAGGTGACGGTATTTTTCCTTTTAGTTGTGCTCACTTTTGCCACCGTCTGCCTCCTCTACTTCATCTTGTATTGTGAAAAATAATCGGAAAAGTACATACCTTACTTTTACAGAAGTCTACCAATATATATTTTCTTTTTTTGTTCTGTAATAATGTAACATTTTCCCAATACTGCTTCTTTCATCTGTACCGTAGTTCTGCTGAAAGGTTTTAGGCTTTGGTTTGCAGACAAACAAGGATACACACTAATGGTACATTTTTTTTTACGTTTATATAACTTTTATTGGCCTCCACTCTTTTACATTGGTAATACTGGTAGTGTACCATGAGAGATAACGATGACTTACATTTTATGCACACACACACACACACACATATACAGCGGCTGACATAAGTTTTTAATACGTCACCATTTTTCTGATTAAATATATCTTCAAAGGTGCTATTGACCTGAAAATTTCAGCAGAAGTTGGGAACAACCCAAGTAATCCATACATACAAAGAAAGTAGACCAAATAAGATCATAAATTAAGGTGTGTGTAATAATGTGAAATGACACAGGAAAAAAAGTATTGAACACACCAAATTTAATACTTTGTACAAAAGCCTTTGTTTGCGATGACAGCTTCAAGACGCCTTCCATGTGGAGAAACTAGTCACATGCGTTGATAGATTTTAGGTGTTGTCTTGGCTTTCCGTGCCGTTTTGCACCGCCCTTTCGTCATGTGTTCATTACGTTTCCCCCAGGTCATTTCACCTTTTTACACAGAACTTAATTTCTGACCTTATTTGTTCTACTTTATTTGTATGTATGGATTATTTGGGTTGTTCCCAACATCTGGTGACATTTTCAGGTCAATAGCACCTTTGGAAGTATATTTACTGAGAAAAATGGTGACGTGTTAAATATTTATTTCCGCCACTAGTTTATGTATTTATTTATTCATTATTTATTTGTTTGTCCTGTTCGGCTGTTAGGCTGACTCAACAACCCACCCGTGATGACTGTGTGTAATGCATTAAAATCTTGGGGTGTAGGCAGGGCGGAGGCGTGGGGCGTCTTGACCGGAAAACAGCACTTGACCCGTTTCTGACATTCGCCCCCCCCCCCCCCCCCCCGACCCCCACACACATAAATAAATAAAACAATAACCTTGACAACAAAGAATACAGAAGGCAAAAGTTTACTACATTTACAATATAGTATTCTTATTGTCAGATGGCACTCAACCCAGGCAGAGGAATCAAAGATCTAGATTCAGCATGTTGAAGAAGGGTGACCAGCTATCTGTGTAATTATGTAATTGAATTCTTTGGTCTGCTGATGTTTTTTCTCACGCAATATCAATATTGTATGATGAGATTTAACCAGTGATTCATGTTAATAGATAATTTTTCCAGTTTAATAAAAAAATTTCTTAGTGGTAGCTAACGCAACAAGTATTGATTGTGAATATTTATTTGGGAGGTCAATTATGCTTAAGCCACCAAGTATGGACAATCTTGGGGAAAGTGGAATCTTGCAGTTCAAAATATATGAGAGTTGTTGCGTAACCGATGTCCAAAAGCATTGAATTGGTGTGCATTCCCATATAGCATGAAATAGGTGCAGGGGTATTTTTGGTGCGCACGCATATATTTGATAAAGAGAAGCCCATTTTATGTATAGCCATTGAGTAAGATGTGTTCTATGGAGCACATTATATTGTGTAAGCTGTAAATTTGAGTTTTTTGTCATCCAAAACGTATTGTTACATATTTGCATCCAGTAATTACGGTCAGCAGACATAGAAATATCTTCTTCCCATTTAGTGATTGGTAAATTCATTGATTTAGTGGATGAGATTAATTTATAAATTTTTGAGAGATTTATTTTTCCTTTGCGGAAGAAGCTTCACTATTTGCTTAACAAACTCCGGTGGTTCAAGGGTGCTCTGGAGTGTTGGTATTCTTTTCATTTTTTTTGTTTTGCTGCTTTTAATTTATTGTATTGAAGGACATTTCTGCCTGGTATTTGAAATTCTTGAAACAGTTCATGGTGGCACGGCAGACGACTGGTTAGAGCGTCTGCCTCACAGTTCTGAGGACCGGGGTTCAATCCCCGGCCCCGCCTGTGTGGAGCTTGCATGTTCTCCCCGTGCCTGTGTGGGTTTTCTCCGGGCACTCCGGTTTCATCCCACATCCCAAGAACATGCATGGTAGGTTAATTGACAACTCTAAATTGCCCATAGGTGTGAATGTGAGTGCGAATGGTTGTTTGTTTGTATGTGCCCTGCGATTGGTTGGTTTACTCCGCCTACTGCCCGATGATAGCTGGGATAGGCTCCAGCACGCAAGCAACCCTCGTGAGGAGAAGCGGCTCAGAAAATGGATGGATGGATGGAAACAGTTCATCACGAGTCATAAAAATATTATATGGAAAAGACTGGACTCAAAGACAGCTCGGAATTTTATGTGTGTAAATAATAATTATCATAGGATGTTTGCACCGTAGATGAAATTGGACACATTTTGGTCTAAAAAGTTAAGATTTGTTAAATTAAAATATCTCTTTGGTCACTGATTAATGTAAAAATGTTCAGATTATATGTGAGTCAGGGCAGATGAAAACTTCTGAAATAACACATTTGTTAAAATTGCCTTTAATTATGTTATTAATAATTACTTATATTTAACTGGCGGCACGGTGGAGGACTGGTTAGCACATCTGCCTCACAGTTCTGAGGACCAGGGTTCAAATCCCGGCCCCGCCTGTGTGGAGTTTGCATGTTCTCCCCCTGCCTGCGCGGGTTTTCTCCAGGCACTCCGGTTTCGTCCCACATCCCAAAAACATGCGTGGTAGGTTGATTGAGGACTCTAAATTGACTCTAAATTGGTGTGAATGTAAGTGGAATGGTTGTTTCTTTCTTTGTGCCCTGCGATTGGTTGGCGACAAGTTCAGTACCCCGCCTCTCACCCGAAGATAGCTGGGATAGGCTCCAGCACGCCCGCGACCCTAGTGAGGATAAGCGGTACAGAAAATGGATGGACGGATGATATTAAACTGTGTGAAGTCACTGATCATGTTAATGATTTCTCACAACACTCAGCAATGTCTCACAAAGGTAGGAAACAGATCAATATTAATTTGTAACTCTTTACTGTATTTCTATAAATCTCTGTAAGTGCTTTCAAATGATTACATCTCCAACATTCTGAGGAAATAACAATATCCCATCACATTTGAGCTATTGTAAGAAGAGGCCCCCAGGCTACTCGTGGTCCTCGGCGGCTACCTGGTGCCCATGGGCACCATGTTAGTAACCCCTAGTCTAAATGATTGACCTTTCAAAGTGTTTACATTCTTAAACAGAGTTGAGGGTATCTTTATGTTTCAATTAAGATTATGTTTCATGAATAAAGTGAAACGATCCAATACACTGACAGTAACCCCCACCCCCAATAATTGATAATCTACAGCAAGGGTGGCCAACCCGCGGCTCGCGAGCCTCATGCGGCTCTTTAACTAGTTTCATGCGGCTCTTCAGGAGCTGTCACATGACATGCGTCAAAAATGAACTGAGAGTTTGTGTGTGTGAGACAGTGCACACAATGTTAACTGTTGAAAATTACTAATATTGGTGTAGTTATTTTCATTAGATCTGGCTGAGCAGAGGTCTGTGTATGCGTGCATACATGATTAAAAGATGATGTTCATGTGTACCCATGTGTATGATGTGGCTCTTTGCCGTAACACAGAAAAAAAAGTGGCTCTTAGTCTCTGACTAGTTGGCCACCCCTGATCTACAGTATAGAGAGACTATATAAAAAAACTTTTAAAAGTAGTTTTACCCCTCGCACAAACCTTTTTATCAGCCAAATAAAGCAACAGTGGCCCTAGTTAAGAATGCAGCACAAGCTGTGTAGAAGAGGAAAATACAAATAATAGATGTAGTCGGCAAAAGAGGGTTTTCAAACTCTTTTGCATTGCACTATTGATTTATCGCTGCAGCCCTGTCTGCAGTGCCATTCATTCCCTGTTTTGAACTTTAATTAAATCCCTGACTGAGTTTTGTTCGAAATTTCTGATTTCTAGCTGCTAAGTCAATAGGGGCAAAGTGTCCAAAGACGATGGTCCATTCAATAAGTCAATTCCAACAATGCTTCAAGGCCTGTGCTCTTGCAGAGGGAATTGGCTCCATTTTGGATGTCAGATAAGACATCTGCCTACTTCTGATCAACCAGCTTGTGTAATTTCTTTATTTCTTCTCCTTTCTCCTCTGCCTCCTCAAGATATGATCTCATTTTACCAAATTATAATGTGACGCCTCTCATAATGGAATGTAATGAAGTTCAAATTATTCTCATTTTAATGAACATGGAAGCGGTAAGACCTATATCACATAATTCGGACTGCATATTTCATGACTGCATTTACATTTATCTAATATCCGAGATATATTCAATTGTGTTGTATGGTACAATATACAACATACTGATACTATATATTGGAAATAATTACGTTTCTATGCTAGGTTTGTTCAGTGTTATATAATGTAAAATTAAATTGGTTCTATGTGCAAAACCTTCACTGACACATTTTAATTTAAGTCATGGTTACCCAGGTGGCACGGTGGACGACTGGTTAGAGCGTCAGCCTCACAGTTCTGAGGACCCGGGTTCAATCCCCGGCCCCGCCTGTGTGAAGTTTGCATGTTCTCCCCGTGCCTGCATGGGTTTTCTCCGGGCACTCCGGTTTCCTCCCACATCCCAAAAATAATGCATAAATTGGAGACTCTAAATTGCCCGTAGGTGTGAATGTGAGTGCGGATGGTTGTTTGTTTCTATGTGCCCTGCGATTGGCTGGCAACCAGTTCAGGGTGTACCCCGCCTCTCGCCCGAGAATAGCTGGGATAGGCTCCAGCCTGCCCACGACCCTTGTGAGGATAAAGCGGTACAGAAAATGGATGGTTACCCAACCTCTTGCCCCAAGTCTGCTGGGATAGACTCCAGCGCACCTGCAACACTAATGAGGACAAGCAGTGCATACAACTGATGGATAGATATAACACGTTGGAAGAATGAGGTTCCTCAGGATAAAGTAGTTGACTTACTGATATGAATTAAACTTATTAAAAAGTCAAGTCCTAGCTTCAGGTTATTACACCTCACCTCTGCTTTGGTCTGTGTTGCATCTCAAATGAAATGGAGAGGGGAGCAACAGTCTTCATTTCAGTCATCTGTCAAAGATGATAAACTTCAATTTGGTGATAGGTCACATGAAATATAACAAGTGCCTCCAGCAAAACCACCAATCAAGTACTAAATGATATTTTCAGGAATCAATGTGATGGAGCTCACAGCTAAAAGACGAAATGCTTATTGGTGTGTGATTGGCATATTGGATCTCTGGAGCAAAATCAGCATTTTGGCCACGTCTGTCATTGTTTCATTTTCCTGTGATTTACAGTATTTCCAAATGTGGTGTAGCTATGGGTTCAGCCTCCAATTTTTGGTATTTCCCTTTATATTTAAACAAAGTCCATAGTACTGGAGTAATGGAGAAGGAAGAAACACAAGCATAGTCAGCACTGTGAGGGGCGACCACCTGCCTCAACCTTTTAGTTTTGTAAAGACACAGTGTATTGAGTAAGTATTTATATCAGGGGTCACCAATCTTTTTTTGAAACTGACAGGTTTTTCTTGGGTACTGATTAATGCAAAGGGCTGCCAGTTTAATCCACACTTCTAAAATAACCAGATTGCTCAAATGACCTTTTATTATGTTATTAATAATGTTTATTAATCTACATGAAGACACGGATTCCTCACAATAATTATCTAAGATGATTTCACAAGGTCGGAAATATAAATATCAATATGCAGCAGTTATTTTTTTATGAAAACATTTACACATTTTTACATTTTCTAATAATCACTTCTACAGCATTTCCCGTAAATTCCAATGTTCCATCACTAGTGAGCTATTTTTACAACAGGCCTGCAGGCTACTCATGTGGTCCTTGGGGGCTACCTGGTGCCCCTGGACACCATATTGGTGACCAATGATTTATACCATCTTCTATCTATTATGTGTTATGTTACCTATTGCTAAAACTAAATATTTCCCCTCTTAAACAGGACTATATTCAGCAACCAAGAAGAAATAGTAGTTAGTTGAATCACAGAAAATAAAGAAAAAAGAAAAATAATTTCAAGAACACAGTAGCCATACTCTTTGCTGTGATGCTTCAAATTTGACTCCAGTCCTTTCTCTCGATCATTTATCTGTCCCTTAATTGGAGTCCACCTTTTGTTGAACTGAACTTGATTTGGAACGGCACAACTACCTTTTAAAGACCTCACATGACAAGACGTATCAAACCATGGCATCAGGATGGAGGAACTACCTGAAGAGCTCAAGGACAGGATTGTGGCAAGGCACAGAAATGGGCAGAGCAAATGCAAACAATAACCATAATAATCAACGAGGGACGTGAGAAAGGAAATTTATTGTAGATAAAAAGATTGCAGAATAACTCTCATTTGACTCAATTAAATCCAGGGGTGACGTGGATATGCAGTAATGCAATAAAACAATATGTGGTTTATCTGTGTGTATTATAGTGTGAATGCCCAGAGAACCGTGTGCTAAAAAGCTTTCTGTGTTCCTACCATAAAGAGTCAAATAAGATTAATCAGATCCGCCTCAGTTTATGTTTAGAGGTTGTTCCCCCTGAACCCCATAGTAGACCCTGTATGACCCCCATCAGCTAGCTTGTAAATAAATCAGTCCCTGCAACGTGACCCTCGTCTTTTGAGATTTAATTTCCTTCACAACCACTGAGCCATTCTGCACTTTGCTTCATAAGGTGGGACAGTTACCGTTTGAAAGATGGGGTAGAGTGGCAGGTATCTGTAGGGCTCTGTTTGAAAATGAGGTAGAATTGCAGTTATCTCAGACTAATTTTATAATTACAACCCCAATTCCAATGAAGTTGGGATGTTGTGTTAAACATAAATAAAAACAGAATACAATGATTTGCAAATCATGTTCAACCTATATTTAATAGAATACACAAGAAAGACAATATATTTAATGTTCAAACTGATAAACCTTCTTGGTTTTAGAAAATAATCATTAACTTAGAATTTTATGGCTGCAACACGTCCCAAAAAAGCTGGGACAGGGTCATGTTTACCACTGCGTTACATCACCTTTTCTTTTGACAACATTCAATAAACATTTGGGAGCTGAGGACACTAATTGTTGAAGCGTTGTATGTGGAATTTTTTCCCATTTTTGCTTGATGTACAGCTTCAGCTGTTCAACAGTCCGGGCTCTCCGTTCTCGTATTTTACGCTTAATAATGCGCCACGGCGGAACGGTGGCCGACTGGTTAGAGCGTCAGCCTCACAGTTCTGAGGTGCAGGGTTCAATCCCCGTCCCCGCCTGTGTGGAGTTTGCATGTTCTCCCCGTGCCTGTGTGGGTTTTCTCCAGGCACTCCGGTTTCCTCCCACGTCCCAAAAACATGCATTAATTGGGGACTCTAAATTGCCCGTAGGTGTGAATGTGAGTGTGAATGTTGTTTGTTTGTATGTGCCCTGCGATTGGCTGGCAACCAGTTCAGGGTGTACCCCGCCTCCTGCCCGATTATAGCTGGGATAGGCTCCAGCACGCCCGCAACCCTAGTGAGGAGAAGCGGCTCAGAAAATGGATGGATAGATAATGCGCCACACATTTTCAATGGGAGACAGGTTTGTACTGCAGGCAGGCCAGTCTAGTACTCGAACTCTTTTACTACGAAGCCACGCTGTTGTAACACGTGTAGAATGTGGTTCGGCATTGTCTTGCTGAAATAAGCAGGGGCGTCCATGAAAAAGACGTTGCTTGGATGGCAGCGTATGTTTCTCCAAAACCTGAATGTACCTTTCAGCATTAATGTTGCCTTTACAGATGTGTAAGTTACCCATGCCATTGGCACTAACACAGCCCCATACCATCACAGATGCTGGCTTTTGAACTTTTCTTCCATAACAGTCCGGATGGTTCTTCTCCTATTTGGCCCGGAGGACACGACACAGAATTTCCCAAAACAACTTGAAATGTGGACTCGTCGGACCACAGAAGACTTTTCCACTTTACATGAGTCCATCTAAGATGAGCTCGGGCCCAGAGAACCCAGCGTTGTTTCTGTGTGTTGTTGATAAATGGGTTTTGCTTTGCATTGTAGAGTTTTAAGTTGCACTTATGGCTGTAGCGCCGAACTGTATTTACTGACATTGGTTTTCTGAAGTGTTCCTGAGCCCATGTGGTGATATTCTTTACACATTGATGTCGGTTTTTGATGCAGTGCCGCCTGAGGGATCGAAGGTTTTCAATGTTGGTTTTCGGCCTTGCAGCTTACATGCAGTGATTTCTCCAGATTCTCTGAACCTTTTGTGATATTATGGACTGTAGATGGTGAAATCTCGAAATTCCTTGCAATTGTACGTTGAGGAACATTGTCCTTAAACTGTTCGACTATTTTCTCACGCATTTGTTCACAAAGAAGTGAACCTGCCTGTGAATGACTGAGCAATTCAGGGAAGCTCCTTTTATACCCAATCATGGCACCCACCTGTTCCCAATTAGCCTGTTCACCTGTAGGATGTTCCAAACAGGTGTTTGATGAGCATTCCTCAACTTTCTCAGTCTTTTTTGCCACCTGTCCCAGCTTTTTTGGAACGTGTTGCAACCATTAAATTCTAAGTTAATGTTTATTTGCTCAAAACAATAAAGTTTATCAGTATGAACGTTAAATATCTTGTCTTTGTAGTGCATTCAATTAGATATTAGATGTTTAAATTACACCCGCGACCCTAGTGAGGATAAGTGGCTCAGAAAATGGATGGATGGATGGATGGATGTTTAAATTACATATGAGACAACTAGACACAAACTTCTGTCATCCTTAAGAAAACATTTTCATGAACTTGTTTCATTGATCAACATGCCAATACTTGGGTGAGACACATCAAACAATCAGTGTACTGAGGGATATTAGTAGTTGTATAATAAAATATTCAAGTGGAAATGTGTCTCCATCTGCCTCACAGTTCTGAGGACCGGGGTTCAAATCGCGGCCCCGCCTTTTTGGAGTTTGCATGGCGACCAGTTCAGGGGGTACCCCGCCTTTCGCCTGAAGATAGCTGGCGTAGGCTCCAACACGGCCGTGACCCTAGTGAGGATGATAATAATAATAATAATAATAATAATAATAATAATGTATATATGAGTTCCACTTTGCCTTTCCTTTCAAATTAAATTTGTAGTTTGCATAAAGCACATTATGCTCCCGCTTTAAAAAATCCAATGTGCTGCTGCGCAGGTTAGCCCATCTTGCTCTCTGTCACATAAACAAAATAAAAATTAATTTTGCTAGAAACTTTTGCTTCATATGTTTCAGCTCATTGAACAGAATACATTGAACCGTAAAATAAATTTGGGTTTGGCTCAATTTTTTTTAAAAACATATTGTATATAGAACTGACCATATATTATTCATCTAAGCTTGTAAATATTATCAATATGTGAGTAGGTTAACTGAGATACAAACTGATCCATGATAAAATTGAGTTTTGTTGTAACGTAGTGTCATCAGGAAGAAGCCTCACCGACTTGAAGTCTAATAAAGGGCAGATTGATTTAGCAGCGCTGTGAGGATTAAGATAGCAGACACATCATGTTTATACATGAGAGTAAAATGTAATGCTGATGAGTTTGCAACTCACTGACAAAACCATCAGAATCCATTATAAATGCGATCATGAACAGACAGTTCCCCAAGCAACTGCAGTGCTGGCATTAAAGCTCATTTTTAGTAGTAAGGAGCAACTGTTTTGCTACATTGCCAGAAACCAAATACGTCATCCATCCATGCTTTTTCTGTACCACTTATCCTCACGAGGGTGCCTGCAGCCTATCCCAGCTGACCTTTGGTGAGAAGTGGGGTACACTCTGAGCTGGTCGCCAGCCAATCGCAGGGTACAAACAAACATTCACAATCACATTCACGCATACAGACAATTTATAGTCTTCAACCAATCAATAAACATGTTTTTGCAATGTAGGAGGAAGCCAGAGTCCGGAGAAACCCACATAAGCCAGAGGAGAACATGCAAACTCCACACAGGATATCTTCCTGTGTGTCTTCCTAAGCCCTTATCCACCATGGTGCCCCAAAAGAAATCAATTAATATTGTTTCTCATATCCAAGTACACATTTCTGTTTTATCGTAATCTGATCATTTTAGAAAACTGTCAAGTTTTTACTACCATTGTACACAAGTTTTAACTCAACATTAGAGGTGTCCAGGCCAGTCCACCAATTGGCCACTGGAATAATTGATGCAGGGGTGAATGCCTTAACAAAAACAGTTACTGTACCAAAATGAGCATGTTCAAGACTCCAGAGACTTGTGTTTTGTATTCCTCAGAGTTAACACCGCAGCCATGCCGCTCTCTCCCTGCCCTGCGCTCTGTGCACAATAGACAATAGATATAACCATTATCACTTGGCCGCCATGTCAATGCCCCACATTCAACATGGCTGCCGCGTAAGCACGGAAGGCACGCCTTTTGGAATTGGGTCTGGTCATATTGTATATCTGTGACTCGGAAATACGTCAGTGGTATTCTCTGTGTGCAATGCGCCACAGCACCAGAAAACATCAATTTTCCGTACTGCTTATCCTCACTAGGATTGCGGGCGTGCTGGAGCCTATCCCAGCTGACTCTCGTACAGCCTGAACTGGTCGCTAGCCAATCGCAGGGCACATATAGACAAACAACCCTTCACCCTCACATTCATCACAATGGGCAATTTAGTGTTTTCAAATAACCTACCATGCATGTTTTTGGGATGTGGGAGGAAACCAGAGTTCCCGGAGAAAACCCACGCAGGCACGGGGAGAACATGCACGCTCCACATAAGCGAGGCCGGATGTGAACCCGTGTCCTCAGAACTGTGAGTCAGATGTCCTAACCAGTCGCCCACCGTGCCGCCCGCCAGTAAACAACAGCGGTCAATTCTGGAACGAACAGACTTTGTCAGCGGCATTTTAAGTGACAGATATAAAAAAATTTTGGGCACAACGTTCAGTCCCGACGCTCTGTTTTATCCGATATCCGTTATATCGGGGTACGTTTTATCGAGCTTCCACTGTACACATTTTTTATGGTACTGTGGGTCTTATATTAGGCTGAGCATAATCCAATACACGCAGTCACCCCAGTCGCTGCATATGAGGCTAGCCTTGAGAGTAATAGATAGGCATTAAACCCCTGACCGACTGTACACTAGCTGGTCAGGGCCTCAGCCCCGACCCACCAACACCAAGGAGAGGACAGAGAGTGCAGAATAATACAAGTATACAACATGTTCACTATTGTGCCACAACACTGTAGAACAAAATACCCTTTGTCGGGAAAAAAAGACAACCAGCCCCACCATAATCTGATAGGGGCACCAATTGTAGCAACACTTAAATTACACATGATGGTAAGTCTAAAAGAACCACCTTCAAAATAAACAACTTCAAATCATAGACAGTAAGGTTAGGCATTGTATAAAGAGACTAATCAGAAAGTTGAGAATTTGCGCTCTCTTGTTCCTCAATTTCCCTCTCTTGGTTGCCCTTTCTGGGAAGTACAGCAGCTTGTCAATATCTGTCAGAGGCTGTCTCTGTCAGTCAGGTCCGTAAGGCTGCTGGGGCCTCTGCTTTAACAAGACGATCTAACAGAAACAACCTATAACTGACACAGTTCTAGATCTCTGCTCTGTAATCACTTGGGAGCCAAGCTCTCAAACTGTAGCCCCGCCACAACAGACAGAGACAACGTGTAATTGCTTGCCATACTGCTCAACCTTTTAAAATTGATCACAGTCCATGTAAGAGGTTTAACTGCAGTGTACATTTGGTGAGTTACAATATTGCTTGCCAATATTTTGTTAAAAAATTGTAAGCAGTGTGTCAACCTTCTATAATCCAATGAGGCTAGACCCCTCATCAAAAGGCTGATGTTTAGGAAGACCAATAGCAAAATCTTCCGTCAAACAACATTTCCCATTAGTTACAGCTTGATCAAATTGAAAACACACTGTTTCAATTTTCCACCAAACTCCCCTTTTAGATTAAAACTGTTCTTGAAAAGATCCAATTCTGTTCCTTCTATGGGACTCAAAGATATTTAATTTTTTTCATTAACAGTAATGGAAAAACTAAAATTATTAACTACAATGGTAGTTGGTAGAGTGCCGAACTTTGCCAAGATCAGACAATTCTAATTTGGATCAATAAAATAAATTACATCTCCATTTACTTTTGGCACATACTTGAATTATGTCCTTTATACATTTGAAACTATAAGCATTATTTACTGAATAAAACAAATATCAGTCTTTCGGTGGTTACGATGGTTGATGGGTTCTTCCTTGGACAATGGGTCACCCCTTTATAAAGTAGTTGAAATGCAGTAAGTGCAGTGGACCGTCAAGCATAAATCGTACCAGGAGGATGTTTGACCTTTGCGGATTCAAATTTAAATTTGAAAAACAGATCAGTGCAACCATTAAGAGGGGCTTTCCCCCCACTCCTCGTTAAAGACGTGCTTCTCTGTACAAGAGGTTGAAAGGCTTAGTCACATCTTCATCGGCCGTGCCTTGATTACAAGTGGCCAAAAATGCAACCACATCAATGCTCACGTCCTTGCCCTGGCTTCCTACCTACCGACCTTGAATATGTACTTTTATTGTCTTCAAGCTCTTTTCTATTCAGTATATCACTGTAGGTCACTCAATAGATAAACAAGACTGATCTGACTTGACATGTATTTGTTCACATTTGAAATATGCTATCTCCATATTAAAATAGTGGCAGAATAATTAAGCCAACCCAGAGATTGAACTCACTCTATTGTAAAATTTTAGAGTTAATATTTTAAAATAAAATTTTAGCATAGCTATTTGACATGAAGTAATAGTTGTAAACCCTAAAAATAACAAACAAAATACAAAAAGGCCCCCTTTGAAATACAGAATTCTATGTACTGTCAAGCCCCATTTACTGTCACACACCCAAACATTTGAGTGAGCTTTAGTGACTATACCAACCAGTATTGCATGTGTATGTTTTGTGTGGTTATTATTCAGAACTTCTTCTGTCTGCCTCAGGTACTGTATATTCCAGTATATTCTGGAGTTCGCTCAGCGGTCGGTGGTGCACAGAGCCTTTTGCTGCACTTTTGCTCAGCTGTTCTCTTGACTTCAGTGTCAAGGATTAGTCTGACATCTTCTGACTCTCTGCCTTTCAAATAAGGTGGACGCCTGCTGAAATGCTGATGCTGCGGGTGCTCATCATATAAAGCCAATACTCATACTGCTGATGCTCCTCATCCTTGCCCTCTGCCTATTTCAGCTCCAGTAAAAATCCATGAGTGATCCCCAGTGGTTTTGTGGATGTGAGAGGGAGAATGTGTGGTTTTAAAGGACTACGGCTATTGAGCAGCTCTATAAAATAGTAATGGCCAGCACCATCAGGGAGACTGGTTAGGTCAGGAGTATTGTGCTGTCAAGTCGAATTTTCAAAAGCTTGACCAGTGTCCATTTCTGTAGGGTTTTTAAAGTGAGTGATGCTGAGGTCAGTTCTCAATCTCATTGCAGGAGTCTGCTGTTTTGGAGGCATTCCATCGCCAGATGGTTCATTGATAACACTTACTCTTAGCATTTTTTAAATGGACTTGGTGCAAACTTTATGTATGTTGGGACCCTTAATAACTTTATACCTAAAGTAAAGCATTGGTTTCTTATCAAATGTCAGCACCTTCGACGTGCCGGCTCAGCAACTCCGTATACCGGTTGACTAACATGCATGTGATATGGTGTTTATTCAATAATAAGTGCAACATATCGACTCACAGGTTCTCACAGTGGTTTAGACACTAAAAAAGAATCCCACCACACCACTCGTCAGTAGCACTGCCTTACTCATTTTCCCACATCCTGTCCTGCCCTTTTCTGTCCTCTCTCATCTTGTTCTCTTGGTTAGTTATTGCATGTCCTCCCCGGGTGTGTGTGTCCCCCACCCACACACCCAATTTGACTGTTGCAATGTTACTTGTGTTCAAATATCGAGGCTGTCTCACTATTGTTCTTCTGTGGTTCTCACTCGTGGTCCCCTTGTCCACTTTGTCGCCTAAAACCCTTTTCTGTCCGACTCCATTTCCAATAAATAGCAGAATAATTAAAAAAATAGCAGATGTATTTCAAACTCCCCTGTTGCACAGCACATGTTTATTATTTTTATTTAGAGCCTTTCTCATCTTGTTTTTTTTCCCCTCTTCATAATACTAGTGATGCGATTCATTGATATTTTGTGAAGACTGTCGCCTTTAGTGAGTTTGTCTGTCACATAAAAGTCCAGACATCCTTTGTGAATGCTCTATAAGTGCACACTCAATCACTCAAGCAAGTACCAGCTCAGTCCGTGTTGTCATGATATGATAAATGATGGTTGATTTGAATCAGTTTTGTTTCTACATGGTCCCCTGACTGCCTGGCTTTGTCAGCCAGTTGCCATGTCACCTGTGTCCCTTTATGCAGATTTAAACACGTTGCATTCATCAGCTGCAGGTCCACAGCTCACACTCTTGGGTGCAGTCAGGTGGAAACCTGGGACTCGTGGCAGATAGGCTGAGGGAGCATTTTAGAGCCCATGTTGAAATTAATAAGTGTAAAGAGGAAATAAGTGAGTTATTGGTGCCACAATCACTTCCTTCATTAAGAATGATATTTATGAGTATCCAGCAGGCGACGGGACATTGCAGGTTTATGGAGCATAGATTGCCACCTTGTTCCAATTATCCTCTACCTTTGAATGTGACAGGGCATGGTGCATCATTAGTTGTTGTTCAATGTGGAGAAAAGGGCAGCCTGTGCAGTGCGGGCTTGGCAGTGTCACACCTGCTTTTTCATTCATCATGACTGCAATTAGTTGGTTGTGTAACAGAAACAGATTCCAAGCCGTTGCACCAACAATAGCATAAATGCTTAGAATTTCTCACCATATTTATCCCCCGTAGAACAATTTCACTTTTACTTGCTGTCCTCTTATGGATTTGTGTTAGCAAAAAAGGCTATATTTGATACAATCATTTTCTCCATATGTGATGCAACTGTGACAGAATCATCTTTAATAATAGTTTTTATGAAGGCGCCGGAGAGTGTTTAATAATGCGTTGCTCCAGCAGGAAAGCAAATTTACAGTTATAATACATAAAACCAATTAAGTACTGTAATGGTATATGCATTAATATTTTTTTTTAATCATCCTAAGAATGTTAATTACAATATTAGACTTTTTTTTTTTAACAGGACAAACTTCACCATAACTTGACAAATCCAGCCTTCTCAAGTGGTCTGTGATATGTCATGTTTTTTGTTTTGATTTGAAATCCAATCAGTTTCTTTATATCATCAGACATGTCCTTAAGACACAGCATCAACTGAACACATGGTTTTATCCCATGGATCTTTTTCTATCTGTAGCTCTGTGACCATGAGAAATTGGACCTGAAAATAAAGATGCCGCTTAAGAACTCGCCATAGATATTTAACATGATATAAACCATTTGATGCGAAGCATGTGCCGACCCTTTCTCATGCACAACATGGATCCAAAATGACCCAGATTCTGTCCCGTATGGGGAGTAGCTGGATCCAAGAGCAGGCGGAGGCAGATGTAAAATGATGAACAGTTTATTGAGGAAAGGTAATGGCAGTGGTCCTTGGTGGGTTGCCAGGCAGTGGTGAGGACAGGCGGCTGGCTTGGCGGCAGGAATAATGTGGATCAGGAACATGTGGGAAAACACTGAGAAGAAGGAGACACAGGAGTCAAAAAAGGGAACGAGGAATAGATTGACTTACGTGAGGTAACTGTTCTGTGGTACCGTTGGAACTAACTGCAACATTTTGACGAGGATTCCCTGGAACAGGCAGGCTTATATACCGGTGGTGATGAGGCTGATTGGAGACAGGTGCTGAAAACAGAGAGGGGAGCGGGTAGAGAGAGAGGACGCGAAGCGCCCTCCCGGCTCCAATAATGGAACTGCATGGCAGTATATGAGAGATTCATTCCAAAAGTTGTTTCATCCCGGCTGAGGTTTTATTTGTTCTCTCTTTTGAAATCAATCTATTTTATGATTGCATACTTAAACTAGTTTGCACATTAAAAACATAATTTAAATATTTCTTTTTACTAATTTATTGAGCAAAATATTGTTTATATTTCTACATCACTATTTCACACAAGCAAAACAATGACCCATCTGTCCAAGTGTGATTTAAAATTATTTGACTTTAGTCAATCAACTTCTGTAAGATGGTGAAATGTGACAGAACAAAATACAATACAACTGAGCACACAGGGCCAGGTGCACAAGCCAAAAAAGGACACCCATCGCCAAAATTAGTCATACTATTAAGAGAAAAATAGTAATATATATTGTATTTATCGTATGTATTTTTTTTGTTACAACACAGTCAATAAACTATTAACAAAGGAGATGAAGGGATGCTATAGTGAAGATAAAAAGTCTACACACCCCTGTTCAAATGGTAGGTTTTTTTGGTATAATAAAAGAGACTAAGTTAATCATTACATTACCCGCACAACTCAGTTGGGAAAAAAAATTAGAAGGGAACAAAAAACAAAAAACTGAGATAACATGGTCGCAAAATTTCACACACCCTCTTATAAAAGGGGATTTGGCTCTGTTCAGAATTAAGCCATCACATTCAAACTCATGTTAAATGGTGGCCAGCACACACCTGCCACCATTTAATGTGTGTCTGATTAACCCCAATTAAATTAAGGTGGAGCATATGTACATTTCTCTCAAGGACTCAAATAAATGCCCCTCAAATATCAAAACACTTTGAGTGGAATTCATGACCGAGTTGTATTTTATTATTATTATTTTTTTAAATCAGTGAGTGAAGGGGAAAAAATGGGCTGCAGCAAAGAGGGCACTTTTTTCATCAGGGCAAAAATGCATGTGCTTGAGCACCACTTGGGGCTCTATGTGTGCATGTGCCTGCCTCTTCCTCTTCCTTTTGTCTTCCTGTCTGATGTCTTCTTGTATCTCGGTGGTGGTTACGTTTAGTTTTTAGAACCCACTTCTTCCCATTGTGTCAGTAATATGATTTTGGAGTTGGTGCATACCCTCCGTGATGTAGGCAACGAGGGTGGTAACATCCAAAATATTGTAAGCGAGAACCATGGTCCACCTTCAGATCCTTCAATTGCATGAATAGGTGCTAACCATCTCATCCATTGTCGCTACTCCTACTTTTGTTCAATCAGTTTTGGATGACTTCTGGTTTAACCTTTTCAACAAAAAAAAATAATAATAAAAAAAAAAAAAGATTTACAGTATATCTTTCACAATTGTCATCAAATATTTCCTGAGATATTATAGTAACAAAAAAACAATACATGTATTCGATTTGCGTAGAGAGCTGTGCCGAGGAGTCATATGTCTGGAATATACATTTCATTGGTTCTGCTGTTCTAAAGAGTTCTTTCCGACTGTGTAAACATGATGTACAATTCTAAAAAATAAAATGTGCTTATATACTCACATACTTGGAACAGTAAAATATAATATGAATTTATATCAAACATATGTAAAAAAACCCACCTAGCCATACATAAAATAACATGGATATGGATAATTTTTACCCATGTTGTGCATTAGAATGGTAGTGATACAAAAAAGGTTTTCACACAAAAAAATAAAAACTGGAAAAATGGAAATAAGGCTGTGTGATGATCAAAAACATGTTATTTAAAATTCCTTGAATTTTGAAATGAATTTATTTAAGAAAATGAACAACATATTTTGCATCAAAGGTTTAAGAACAAATCTGATTTAAAAAATGACAAATATGATGAATGAGGAGCTTTTATGCATGCAAGGACCACAGAATAGTTTTGAGTCTTTACCTTACTGCTTACCTTTCAGGTATTACCATTACACTTCAAAGCTAATGTATATACTGTGTACAGTATATGCCTGTTGGAATGTCTAACCAAATTATTATAATAGTGATTTCAATTGCAGAGAAGGCTCTCAACCAAGATGGCGCAAAGGAGGTACAGTTTAATGACTAGCATCATACTTGAACAGGCAGAACCTGCAAGTCTCATCATGCTAACAAGGCAATAATGTCTATGACTGATGCACTGGAGATATTGTCAGTACACCTACAAAATTAGATATCCTACATTATCAGGACTTGATTTAAATCCATTTTGTAAGTCGTTTAAGGCTCATAGAGACATATATCTTGTCAATGTCAATGCGCCTGCCTTCAGCTTCCCATTGCATGCTGTCTATCTGCTTCACCTTCTCTGTCTGCCTGTAAAATGTACAGTATATAGCACCCTGACCCTGGACCTCCCCCTTGGAGGAGCATATTTGCTCTTTGTTGGCAAGGTGGTCAGGAAAGTTGAACTGGAAAACCTAATTGTAAGGCCTTTCGCAAAACTATCGGGAAAAGAAATATATATATCAGAACATTGTTTAACGTGTATTGGGATCTTACTTGGGCGAATATTAACTTTGCATTTGAAATGTGACAAAAAATAGTCATTAATAAGAATTACAAGTGAATCTCGTGAAGTTGATATTTTGGGAGGTGGCACAGTGGCACATCACAGTGGATACCTGCAGGCTTGAGAGGGTTGTCAATCAAAACCCATTCAAGAATTTGGGGGAACTTTACAAGGAGGGGACTGAGGCTGGACTGACATCAAGAGCCAGTGCGCATACACTTTCCTGAACCAGAGACGTCAGTCGTGTCTTACTTGGGCTAAGGAGAAAAGAAACTGGACTATTGCCAAAGTGATCCAAAGTCCCATTTTCAGATGAAAGTACACATTTCATTTCATTTCATTCCAATTGGTTCTCAATTCTCAATGCCCAACCCTACACACAGCTAACCAGCACTGCTGTGACTGGGTGGATGGGTGGAGGCAAATAAATCATCCACTCTCGGTCTTCCTTGGAACTCTTTTGGAGTCAAGCCCAAGCATACACTGATTGCATATCACATGGGAGAGCTTAAAACAGGAACAACCCAGCACCCAGAAATCTGATACTGTGGAGATGTTTTGGTTGACAAGACAGGGGTCCCCGCGACCCTTCTGCAGATAAGCGGCTCAGAAAATGGATGGATGGAAGACAGGGGTTGAAGATGAGTTGAATCACCATTTTACCTTCCACTTTACACAAATCGCAACAGTTGGTAAGGACTCTATTAGTCTATCAGTGGACCTGTTCTACTCGTAATCCAGCAACCAGAGTCCCTCCACCAGAAGTCTTCACTCTTCAAATGGAACCGGAAGCCATGTCACCCCTCAAGGCACAGCCCCTTGGGGAATGTCTCTAACTAGTTTGCATCACCATTACAAGATTTGTAATGTAATGTCATTTGAAAATAGCGCTGGTAGCACAAAGTCCTACAGGCGTAAAACGTTTGGCGCTTGCAAAATCAAGGATGTTAATAGCTGAAAGTAGTTTCGTTTGAATCAGAATTTTTTTTTTGCCCAAGGAACTAATGTTACTAAGATCCAACTTAAGCACTCCGGATTTCAACCTGATAATGATTTTTCATAGAAGTTAGTTCGAATATGGGTTATGTGGTATTCTCCATGTGTTACCAGAATTTACAATCTGGATTTTATCTGGTGAGCGCTTTCAGAAGACTCAATGTTTAACAATATTTATTACATCAGTTGGGAGCTAAAATTGTGTTAAACTTCACAGCGGCCTGCTGAGAAGCGTTTCTAATATTTTGCTGCTCTCATGCAATAGTAGAACATAGTACCAGAAACACTCCTTAGAATTGTACAATTCAGTTCTACAAAACCTAGAGATTTGAACCCCAGTCCTCAGAACTGTGAGGCAGACGCTCTAACCAGTCGAGCACCGTGCCGCCTCCAGTCAGACATTATTTTTAAAATTAGTATCTTTCTTACAGTGTCAATATTTTATTATTATATTGTAAATTATGAATGTATGTCATCGAGCTTGGATGAGTCTCTTAGGGTGTATGGGGACGTGGTGTGTGGTAACAATTGCAATGTCGACCATAGTTTTCTTCTTGTCTATCTACTATTCTGCATGTCACCTTATTTTAGTTGTGCTGCCTCTCAAGGACAACACTGACTGAGAAATGGTGAGGAGGTCAATTTGATTTTAAGGGTCACAATTGGATTTGGTGGTGAGACATAATCACTTTAAGCTTGTTTATACCTCTGAATAGCTTAGCTGTAGCTGAGGTGTATTTTTAAGAAAGAGCTCAGCTGTGGCAAGATCACAAACATACCGGTGTTGTTTGCTTGCTACGGCCTGTATTCTCCCATGCGCTTAGGAGGGGAAAAGCGCTTTCATTCCAGATACGCGCTCTAGGTGGAGCAACTCTAAAATGTGGTCAAATCTGCCCTTCTGCGTATTCTCCTACTGATTTACGGGAAAGATTGTATTTTAAGAGAATAGTCATGGCATCCTGCAAGTAAATCAGCTTTGTTTTAGTAACTAAATGTGTGCGTAAACGACGATGAGAAGATAATTTTTCTATCATTATTCAGACATGTGACATGTTTGAGATTTTTCTTTTGTAATTAGCGTTTAAAAACAGTCTTCAATTAATGCAGTGACAGTATGTACGAAATGTGTTATTGTAACAGAACTGTGTACTAGAACAGTGTACTAAATGAATAATTTATTTTAGTTGTAGACGTTTTTGTAGTTATATTATCAAATTCATTATTTAAATAGACCAAACAAATTCGGTTTTGGAGAGAAAATAACCTAAGCAAATAATATTTTTGAAAATCATAAACCACGTTATACTTTTCAGCTTCATCTTTTCATTTTTTCTACCTCTCCCTGTCTAAATTCCCTTCACACATACACACACACACGCACACACACATGCAGTTTTATTTCATTGTTGCCAAAAACACATTGCCAGCTCGAGCTATTAGCTGGGTAGCTGCTGATTTTTGCTGACTGAGTTTTGATATCTAGTTTAGCTGGCAATTGTTGTGTTAACTTTGGGAAGCACCTGAATGAGTCTCCTTAAATGTGTTTTGGACGTCTTGGATATTGAGAGAAGCTTCCTTTTAGGGTTGTACAGTAAACACCAGAACATGTATTTAAATGTTGTGTGAGGATTTAATAAGTAACATGTATTTGCTAAGGTATTCATATGATGCATACATGTCTGCCACCTCCACTGTCATTGTCTCCAGCTGCACACTTTCCATTCACATGCATCTTTTCCCATACCTGAAAAACTATCTGATATTCAAAAGAGAAAAGTTACACGACACTTCGGAGAAATGTATATAAACTAGTAGCACCGCTGCTGCCCAACACTGTATGTGAGTAGGTTATTGTAAATGCTATTGCTTTCGGTGTATCGTTACAGTTTCCATTCCCTGAAGAAGATCAGTTTAATAACTGATGTTGTACTTGCAGGTGCTACAGGGGATGCTCAGCCAGGCATCCAACCCGCAGTGCAGAGCACCCTGCCGCACTTCATTCAGGAGCCAGAGGACGCCTACATAATCAAGAGCAATCCCATTAAACTGCGCTGTCGAGCCACACCTGCCTTGCAGATCTTCTTTAAATGCAATGGAGAATGGGTTCACCAGAATGAGCACTTCTCCCATGAGTATAAGGACCTCAACACTGGTAAGATTAAGCTGTGTGACCTTATTACAACACATCATTCCACTGACTGGGATAATGTCTGAGTTACATACAGTAGAACTGCACTATGGAAATGGGAAAAACTGAACATTTACGCAAAACAAAAAAAAGACTCTCACAGCACATTTTGCATACTAACTAGAAACTGTCTAAAACATAATTGTCCACCATGAAAATGCTTTTAGTTACATAAATATTTTTACTGAACTTGTGCTTAACTAATAATGTTAGTGCTTTGTGCCATGATTCGAGATTTTTATTTTTATACAGTTACAAAAAAATATATTTTTTTGTTGAATGGAAATGTCTTGACTTATAAGACCTGATTTAGGCTTCCTGAAGGGATTTCTGGTTAATAAAGACCCTATACAGTCCCTCAGCTAAGAATGCTCTGGGATTAGAAACTGTGAGGAAGCCGTCTGTATTGTATTCATGAAGTTCGTTCCACAGGAAAACGGCTTTAATTGAGTCTGGATGTTTTTTCTACCGTGATCGCCGTGGTGTGAAATTGTTGTACGCTTCATCATGGTAAAATCTGCATCTTACACTCTGGCTTTGTATATGTAGGAAGAAAAAGCTAAGTTGATTTAGGAATAGACGATATAGATATACACCTCCACTGTTGACGAAGAAATATACATCCCACAGATTCTAAGTAGGTGCATTGTTAAACACACAAATCAGTATTGAAGTAAAAGGTGATGTTCAGGAACCATGAGTTTAGAGACTTATCACCAGCCATGCACACAAGTAGTACACATGGATGTTCAAAATAAATGATGCGTATTTGATCAAAGGAAAAGAGTACCACATTTCTGTACAACATATGAAAAATTAGACCCACAGCTACTTCCTCCATAAGTGTGCTACAAAGCAGAGTATAATGAGAAACACAATTATTTTACTGCCAATTAAATGGTAAAGGACATAATCGGGTATTCCATTGGAGAATTGAGTACCAGGGGCCACCTGGACAGTAGCCAATGCAAAGCAGAGGGAGAGTACCATACGGCTTGCCAATTTGTCTGCGGTGGGGTCGCACTGACTCATTTATCGTCAAGTAATCCTTGACTTACAAAAAGAGAGGACACAATTTACAGCACAATTGAAAAACTTGCTGCATGTGATAAGCAAGTCATAATAATTAGATATTCTGCGTGAGGACATGACAAGCACAGACCAGGATAATAACAGCTGTAGTATCGTCAGAAGAATTTTTAATAATGATAAATTCATGTCATTCATGTCACCCCCGTTTAAGCAGTCATTTGTTCATTTACTTCTTATTACTTGAGAAGCAGTAATTTTATTAGAAGGTTACATACTATTGGGCTTTAAAGAGTTCAGTTATTGGACTGATTGTTGTAACAACTTTTAAGAAAAGAAAAAGAAGTAAAAAGAAAAAGGTAATTATTGGATTTTCATAGTTGAGGAGATCATATTTCAGTTGAAGCAATCATTTTCATTTCATTTTTTCAGTTTTTTAAAACCGATATTGGTGAAAAACTAGTTTTGGTAATGGAATTTTTTGAAATTACACTATTAAAATTGTTGTCTGTAAGAACTTAGGATGTGCAATGAATGTTACATCTTCTGTCTGGGCTTGCACAAGCACAGTATGTCATCGCCAAAACAATTTGGGCTATGTTGTAATTTTGGTGATTCTAGCGCTTCTCCGGCAAAGTGATAATTTGCTCTGTGTGTAACAGTACTGTGCATCCAGTAGAGTTGTAGTACTTACTGTATATACTTCAAATCGTAACCCCCTGTATATGTCAAATGTATTGTAATGTTGGTTTTGTTGAAATTGGGTAATGTATAAAACACGAAACAGTGTTTCCCCAGCATTGACTTTGGGCCAACTCATTGGTCTGTTGAGTCGTGTGTAACATCATGTGGAAAAATTGGCCTTTTCAGTCTACTCTCTAACTCTGCAGTCTTTGACCGCCTCAGTATGGCTCGGGCTGTACTCTCAGATATTAAACATTCAATTCTGCCTTTCTAAAGCTTCCATTTTTACTTTCATTAGCTGCATTCGTGCTTAAAGTAAAATCTTCTCCAAATCTAAATTGATTAATAAATGCATGCGGATTGAGTGTCACGCTTTCCAAAAGATCTCTCACTTGCGGCTAAAAAATAAAACTAATATACTGTACAGCATAAAATACTCAACACAGCTAAAAATAAACCTCAATTTCTCACCATGATCATCATCAACAACGATTTAATAAAGTAGGAAACTATTTCTATAAACCTCTGCATGTGTTTATATTTTAAATGATTACAATGTCCTATCACTGGTGAGCTAATGCGTCCTTAATGGTGGTGCAGAAATGGATGGATGAATGCACAGTTTTTTCATAGTGTGGACTTTTAGGCATGAAGTATTGGTAGAGAGCCACAGCACAAGACACGACTTTCTTTGCTTGTTAGCTATACTGAGTTAGTTGTATGTTGCCGCTAGATGTTAGCTGCCTGCAAACGCTACTGGTGGAAAAAAAAAAAAAAAGAAACTGTTGTTAAATGTGTGATAACCTGGGGTTATGTAATATGTATATTCAGTAGTTTGGTGCAAGTACTCTTCGAGGTCAAAATGGTAACAAAAGTTTTTACTTTTCAAAGACGAGGAGATAGCTCCTCCAGCCCACACTGCAGAGCTTTAGCGTTTCCCATGTTGTCACAAAGCATTTACATGCTGATCGCAAGTTAACATGCCGAAAGTGCATAGAGTCCATTGTATTCAGAACAAAATAGGATGCTTCTATTTGCTGTTACACACCTTACTTGTTACTGTACATTTGAACTTGAACTATGATGTCACTTTACAGAACATAGTGAACGTGTTAAAATGTAACTGAAAGACATTTTGGGGGGGTTCTAAGCAGACATCAATGTTTGCATCACCTTACATGTGTGGGAGTGTTTTTCCCCACGGGAAAAAAAGGTGTGTAAAACATTCAGTCGATTACTTCCAAGTCCAAACCAGAAAACACTGTTGTGTGGCCTATAGAGATATCGAAGCTAAGAATTTGACCAGTTAACGCTGTTCAGCTGTGATTGACATATACACCAACCTCCCATAATTATGTAAACCTTTCTATTTACGTATTTATCCTTTATTTATCCAGGAATTGTCCCATTGAGATGCAAGATATCTCCTTCCAGGAAGTCCTTGCACAATCTAATGAGGACCAATAGAAGAGCTGTATCAAAGATGATGTCTTTACAAAGATAATAATACTCACTATGATTATTGTATTATATACAGGAGGTTATCTTTTCTTATCTTATCAGAAAGGTATCTACATTATGTAACAATAGGTTTATTGTTGTGGTTTTGTGTATTTTTTAAAAATGTACAACTGTATTGGATAATACTGAGAGTTGTTCCGAATAGTTTGACCTTCGCATGAAGCTAAATTATCTCACCAAACTATGGAAAAATAGATTGTCGGGGGCGTGCCTGCTATTGTGGCCATGGTTGTGTGGTTATTATTTTGTTGCTTGGCTCTTTGTTTTTGGTGGGGAGATTTTTCTTTTCTCCTTATGCTCATTTGGTTAATAGCCATCCCTGGTCTCGCTAATTCGGTATTATTTCATTTCCCATGCTGATCGCAAATGATCTGAAGATAAACTTTTATGCATGTTGTGAATTCATTAACTGCCTTTCCCTAATCTTAATCTTCTTAATTACCCTTGCCATTCTCAGCCATACTGTGCGGTCAAGATTAAAAATGATAAAGCACTTTCCCTGACCCTGTCAAGAAAACACTTAAGTGCATGGGGCACGGTGATGTTGGAGATTCCCTTGTTATCAGCAGGCCCCAGTGGACTAACAATTTAAGCAGTCAGAGAATGTCCTCACTGTCGTATCTGCCAGGCATCAGCCCGGCCTATATCAGTAGAAAACACAAGACCAAAGATAAGGTTGTCTTAACTGCAATGCTTTGTTCTAACTTAGTAACAGTCAGCAACGTTGTGTCTTAGATTTGTCCAGCTAATCGGAGGTAGGGATCAGCAAAGAATTGGAATGGTATTGATTTGAACATGGGCCCTCAATGCCACCACGAAAACCTGATAGCATCTCTTATTTACCAACTAGCCTGATGACTCACCCACTACTGATAAAGCTGACAGTGCCCTTGAGTTCCTAATACCGTACAATACAAGAAGTATACTGATATTTTCTTCCATCTACATCCATAATCAAAAGAACACTGATTGAATGGCTGCCATTCAAAATAATGTGTCCATAAATGACTCATTTTGTACTATGGCCAAGCTGAAGAGACACCTCACATGGGGTCCAGAGTGCAATTTAAAAAAACAAAACAAAAAAACAATGTCAAAGACCTCCCCACCCCTTTTGTAAGGCATTCTATGCAACATAAAGCAATGGATTTTCCATTTAAAATGAGACTGATCTATTCTCCACAAGATGAGCACATTAATATGAATTTCCCTTTATGCATCGTGATTACAACTTCGTTGCCAGACTAAGACACATTATATAGCTGCCCGACAATGGTGAGATATCATAGATGAGATATGCAGGGGACAGAAATAATAATTATTATACTTGCATTTAGTCTCAGGGCTCGATGGCCAGCAAGACCTCAATATTAATATCCCCAATACCCTTATGGAGTCCACAGAATAATCTGAATTGTCTTGTTCAAACTAAAATACGCTTCATTTATCCATTTTAATGTTTCGTCATCCAACTAAAGGCTGCTGAAATGTAAAATCCGTGAGGCTAAAAGAAAATTAAATTACATTTCATACGTATGGTAATTTTATTGAATTGTGATGAAGATGCACTGTCAAAAAAAACGAACACTTTGAACATTTTAGACCTTGAGATTTTCATCTGTTGAGTTCATGAAGTCGTTGTTCTTTGTCACACAAAAACTGAGTTATATGAAATCAGTTAATCATAAGTAAAGCGCCGATTCTTAAAAAGGAAGACGGTGTTTTATATAAGGAGATTAAGTTGCCACCGCTTTGGAGGATTCAAAAAACACAACACAAATGTAATTTCAGACACACTCCCCTTTGAAAGAATGCAACAGTGAGGCCAATTCCTTTAATTTTGCTATAAGCTGAAAACATGTGGGTTTGACATCAAAAGATAAATATGAGACAAGAGATGAACATTTCAGTTTATAGTGAAGAACGGAGTTTGAATGTTCTCCTTTTGCTTGGATGAGCTGAAGACTCTATATGTGCATCTGAATGATTGGGTGTTTCCCTAAATGTGACTGGTGATGTGTCCAGGGCCTCTGGCCTCAACTCAGCTGGGGTAGGCTCCAGCTTTCCAGTGACCATGAAGGGGTGAAGCAGTATCCATCCATCCCTCCCTCCCTCCCTCCATCCATCAATCTAACCATTCTCTACACCCTGTATCCTGTTCAGGGTTGCAGAATGCTGAAGCCTATCCCAGTTGACTTTGGGCGAAAGGCGGACTACACTCTGAACTGGTCGGCAGTCAGTCGCAGAGCACATTTAGAGACAGACAACAATTTAGACTCACATTCACACGCTATCTCAACCCACGCTGCCGAAGTCAGGCGAATGTACCAGTGCACGATTATTGATGGGTTAGGAAGTATAAAAAACTCATAGATGGAACCTAAGTAACTGTATACATCCAATAAAATACACATACAAATATTATGATTATTGTTCCCTCGCAGAATTTTGAAAAATTCCAGATATTTCATGTCACCTACAGGAGCTTGGTAAACATAGGGGGGCATTTCTCCCCTGAAGTAAGTTCCATCCATGGCTATTTCTTGACATTTCATCGTGCTTCATTGCATGGTTGCATTAAAATCCTCCATGTCTCACAGACTTAGAGAGGCACTCAACAGGACACCAAGTGGGAAAGCTGACTGATCCCCAATGTGAATGGGTATACACTGGCCTCCTCCCACTCAGCTGTCATTCATCTGTGACACCTCTCTTGGCACTTTCCCTGATTGTTATGACTGCCTACAACTTGGGAGTGTGAGGAAATCAGGAACCACCTGGCTCTATCAGGGGAAAAGTCTTTATCCTTGTTTGTTCTAAAAGAGAAGACTCTCCAATGCCATTTGGACTCTAACATTCTCCTTTATGTGACTTTAATTGAGGCAGTTAAGGCTTCCTTTGAGTAATGTAGCTATTTAACACTTGGAGCACACAAACATCTTTCTCCATGGAATATAATTGTTCAATAGTAACCCATGGAGCAGAATGGAAGCGAAAGGGTGGGGAAAAAAAACCTGACCTTTCTTTCCAGCATCTGTAGAGTGTGAATGTTATCATCTTCGAGCAGCAAGCAGACACAGCGTTCGCCTTCATACATTGCAGCATATTCCACATCTGCGAGGGGGCTGTTGGTATTGGGGTGTGTATTTAAAGTGCGTACATATTGTCACATGGGGCATGTGGTGACGTGAAGAATTAATGTGCATTATGCCCTGCCATCTGGAATGATTGGATTGTGTTTGTATAGTTTGTAGTGAGATTGCATGCATGCATTTGTACATAATGTGCCTTTCTGTTGGTAATGAAGGGACTTCATATGCATGTTGATATGCACATATGGTGTGGATACAGTATTTCTATAGTACATATCTAGATATATTTGTACGCGTACGTGTGTGGGTGCATGCATGTGTGTGTATTATGAAGACCCAACTGAGGCAGATAAACAGTCACCAGCCTGTCTTGCCAAGCAGCCTGAGGAACTTGTTGGAACATTATTTATTTGTGTGGTCAAGTTGGGTCTTGACAACAGTATGGAGGGTTGCATTTGACAAATGGGTGGCAACACCTTACCACCCTTTTAGCGACTTCACTGCCACCACTTTTCAACTGACTTTTCCGACAGGGCACGGAGTTTATATCTCTGGCTGATACGGTATGGCCTCTAAAGCCAGAATTTATGTTATGGTTGCTCTAGGGTTGCTTTGCGAGGCAGTTAATGGGGTTGTTAACCGAATGTGCCCCCGACAATATACCTCACACACAATCCCCCTTACCTCTACTGTATACTCCTCAGGGTACTGAAGAGGTGATAATGTCTCCAGTTCCAGAGATAATTTTATTCAGCCTGACCACAGGTTTTCTGCCAGGGCTGAAGATTAGTTTGTAAAAGTATTGTTTTACTTGATATCATTTTATTTTCATGATAGAGAGAGAAACTTACTCTAGACTGAGGTCTCTTTTAATATCAAATAATTGGCAGAACTCGAGAGGTATTATTTTTTTTATACAGAACTGAGGAATATTTGTTTTTGGTAAAACAACAACAACCGCAAATCTTTGCAAAAGAAAATGTTTTAGGCGTAGGGGCTCAACAGGATTTAGCTGCTATCCAGCAGAGGTCATTATATCTCATAGTACCACATCTAAATGCAACCTTGAGACCTCCACTAGCTAGTTGCGTATGTAGATCAGCAAATCTCAAACCACAACTGGTAGACTATATGGGAGACTGAAGGTCCTAATTCAAGTATTTTCTTCACTACTAAGTTTCAATAGTAAGTGGTTTTAACTCATTTTAGCATAAAATAACATTTTTAAAAAGTCACACAGCTACCAGACAATTGCTAGATACTGTATTTACAAATATTTTAAATAAATTTTTTCCCATAACTGTGTTTTGAACTCCTTTCACTGTAAATTCAATAAATTAAACTATCACACAGCTACAGATAAATGTTGCATATTATAGGCCATCTTCAAGTATTTCTGTCAATGCAAAAGTGAACAGTTTAACAATAGATAGTTTTCCTGTGATTTTGACGCATCTCTGGACATGCCCGCAGCAACCATGTTAGATGTTGTCACATTGTATTATTGAGATGAATTGAGTGTTTGATTAGAGAAATTTGACACATTTCAAATATAAAACTGCAATGAGAAAAGAAAGCACAGGGGTGTAGTTTCTGGGTCGTGGGGTCCCGCAGCGAGAGGACAGCTCCAGCTCCGTAGTCCGAGGCGTCAACCTTCACCACGAACTGGAGGGAGGGGTCAGGGTGGTGCCGAATGGGAGCATTGGTGAACAGGGTTTTGAGTTTACTGAATGCTTGGGAGGCTGCCGGGGTCCACTGAAAGGGGGAGATGGTGGATGCGAGGCTGGTGAGTGAGATTGTGACCTTGCTGTAGTTGCGGATGATTCGACAGTAGAAGTTGACAAATCCGAGGAAGCATTGCAGTTCTTTCCCGGTAGTGGGGATGGGCCAGTCGGTGATGGCTTGGATCTTGGTGGTGTCCGGTTGCAGTTGTCCTTTTGCAATGATGTAGCCGAGAAAATGTACTGAGGAGAGGTGGAATTCGCATTTTTCAAGTTTGACAAAGACAGGTTCTCGAGGAGGCGCTGGAGGACCTCGAGGAGGCGCTGGAGAACTTACATGCGGTGTTCTTCGGGGGAGCTGGAGAAGATGAGGATGTCATGAAGGTACACGAACACGAACCGGATAAGCATGTCATGGAGGATGTCATGGATAAATGTTTGGAGACCGCAGGGGCATTTTTTAAGCCGAATGCCATGACCAGGTACTCGAAATGTCCGAGAGGGGTATTGAAGGCGGTTTTCCATTCGTCCCCCTCTCGGATACTGATGAGGTGGTAGGCGTTTTGGAGGTCCAATTTGGTTAAAATCTGGGCTTCGCAGAGGGGTTCAAAGGATGAGTCGATCAGTGGTAGGGGTGACTTGTTTTTTATGGTTATGTCATTGAGTCCTCAATAGTCGATGCATGGGCGGAGAGTGGTGTCTTTTTTCTCCCCAATGAAAAACCCGGCCCCAACCGGAGACGAGGAGGGACGTATGAGTCCACAGCCAGGGAGTCTCGGATGTAATCCTCCATAGCTTTTTTCTCCAGACGGGAGAGATTGAAGAGTCAGCTGGTGGGAAGTGGAACTCCCGGCAAGAGGTCAATGGTACAGTCGTACGGGCGGTGTAGGGGTAGAGAGATTGCCAAGTCCTTGCTGAATACTGGGGAGAGGTCATAATACTCTTCAGGAATCCGTGAAAGGTCCACTGGGGTGACAGAGGGTGGTGGCTCTTTTAAGGGTGGCATAGCGGAGAGCAGACAGTGGGAATGGTAATGAAGACTCCATCCAGTGATTGATAAATGAGTCCAGTTTATGGTGGGGTTGTGATGTTGGAGCCAGGAAATTCCAAGAACTAAGGGGAAGGAATGGCAAAGAGTTAAATGTTCTCGCGGTGATTACCGGAAATAAGGAGCGTGATAGGGACAGTTTGGTGGGTGATAGGGGAAATGACTTGGCCATCCAGGTCTGTGACTTTTTCCGGGCACGAAAGTGGTTGGAGAGGGATTTGGAGCTGGTGAACTATACCTTCATGAATAAAATTGTCATCGGCACCGGAATCGATAAGGGCAGTAATGGGGTGTTGTGAGTGGAACCTAGAATGCAGAAAAGGGACGGTCATACGGGAGGAAGAGCCAGAGGAAATGGTGGTTTGGCTCACCACGGCGCTCTCAGACCATGTCGAGCCTGGTCTTTTGGTCGCAGGGGTCAATTGGAAATGAAATGACCTGATTGACCGCAATAAATGCACAGCCGCTGGATGACACAACGCTGACATTCCTGGGGATCTAGTTGGGTGTGACCAATTTGCATGGGTTCCTGAGGTGCAGTGGGGGGGCGCCGAAGAGGCAGTCAGGGGTGCAGGAGGTGGGTGAGATGCTGCCAGTGCAGCACTCACGGTGGGGGTGAGCTTGTGCCCTCGGACCCCCCTCGCTCATGCTCTCTCTCGTAGTCTGTTATCAAGGCGGATGGTGAGCGCTATTAGAGCCTCGAGAGAGGAGGGCTCGTCCTGGGCAGCGAGCTCGTTTTTGAGTTGCTCAGAAAGACCGTTAAGAAAAATCCCCCTAAGCCCCGCGTCATCCCACCCGCATTCGCCCGCAAGGATCCGGAACTCGATGGATTACGCCGCTACGGAACTAGCGCCCTGAGTGAGCGTAAGAGGTGATCGAATACTTTTCTGAGTTCAGCAGAAAAGGAATCGAATGAATGGAGGTGGTCCTCGGTGGGTTGGCAGGCAGTGGCGAGGACAGCTAGGGTGCAGTGGCGAGGACAGGCGGCTGGCTTGGCGGCAGCAATGACGTGGATCAGGAACATGGGGGACACATTGAGAACGAGGAGAGACACAGGAGTCAAAAATTGAACAAGGAATATTGTGGTTTACATGAGACAGGTGGACCGTGGTACCGCTTGAAGAAGCTGCAATACTTTGGCAAGTATATCCGGAAACAGACAGGCTTATATGCAGGTGGTGACGAGGGCTGATTGGTGACAGGTGCGTGGTTTGAGGAAGTTGCTGAAAGAGAGAAAGAAGGGGAGAGCGAGAGGGCGCAAAGGGTCCTCAGGCTCCAACAACGGTACTGCAGGGCACTTCATGACGTTGTAATTCTTAATTACTGTTAAGCTGCTCCGTACATCGTCAACTTGACTTTCCTTAATGCTTTCTAAAGTATGATTATGCTTTTATCATGAATATATTTAAATGTGAAAGCACTAAAAATGAAATTACACGATTGCAGAACTGAAAAATTCTCCTCTATTAAAGGTAACTTTTTTAAGTGATCAAAAATCAAATAAAGTATTTACTGTAATTTCTCATGTATAATGTGAACCCATACATAAACGCACCCCCAAAGTTGATCTAAAAATTCTGGAAAACCCTTCTACCTATGTATAATGCATTTTTACAATGCATGATTTTGCTTCTACCTGTATGATCAAACATGAAGTATTATATTATTATATATTATTATTATAATACATGAAGTATTATCTATATTTTGTTAGTCTTTTCAAGGAATTATTCATTATTTATTAAGCACTTTATTTGAACATATAATACTTTATTTTTATTAACTTATCATAGCCCTATTTTTATTTCTTAAATGAGAAAACACACAGTTGTGCTCATATATTTGATTACCCAGGCAAAATGTGTAAGATGTGTACAAGTCTTTTTTCTTTTCTTTTCATTTCTTTTTTGAATTTTATTTTCTTAATGTGGGTAAAACATCCATCCATCCATCCATCCATTTTCTGAGCCACTCCTCCTCACTAGGGTCGCGGGCGTGCTGGAGCCTATCCCAGCTATCTTCGGGCAGGAGGCGGGGTACACCCTGAACTGGTTGCCAGCCAATGATAGGGCACATACAAACAAACAACCATTCGCACTCACAGTCACACCTACGGCAATTTAGCATTGTCAATTAACCTACCATGCATGTTTTTGCGATGTGGGAGGAAACGGCAGTGCCCGGAGAAAACCAACGCAAGCACGGGGAGAACATGCAAAATCCACACAGACGGGCCGGGGATTGAACCCCAGTCCTCAGACCTGTGAGGCAGACGCTCTAACCAGTCGGGCACCGTGCCGCCTTGGGTAAAACATGAAGGACTTAATATCTCCCTGGAGGATGCATTTGGGATTAGTCTGAAGTTGGTCATAGTGAAAAATGAAGTGAAGCAGACATGATTTTAGTCAATTCTTTGTCAGAATGTGCTTCAAGAGGAGGATGCTATTCATGTGGCGCAGTTTGAAGCAGGCATCAGGTGGAGGTGGAGATGGGCCTGGGTCAAGTTGGAGGCCAAAACAAAAAAGCAAAGAAATGAGGCAAATTGTATTGTAATCTTAAATTTGTACATCAACATCTACTTGGGCAGTGTTAATAGATGTTCTTCTGTGTGAAAAAAAATTGTTTATTTTTCCTTATTGTACTCTTCAGAGTCTTCCAGACTTAATTTATGTTAAAATAAAAATAAAATAAAATCTCTGCTGGGGTCCGGGGGATCCCCCCCAGACCCCACCTACAATGTTGTTGTTGTTGTTTTTTTTTTTGGTCACCTTTTTCATGCCTTTGGTGTTTGCATGTCTGCATAGAAAAGGAACCTCAAATTAATTTGTGCCTTGAGGGTCCGACTGCTATTTCATGCCTGCTACAAAGAGATCATAGATAGGTGTCACATGAACAACAGGCGCTATAACGAGCCCCTTTGTTAACAGTCATTATGTACCCACATTAAATAGCGCAACATGTCTCCAGTGGTGAAATTTTATCATAAGCCCTGCTTGGGTTTATTCTTGTTTTTTCAGGTCTGTCACCAAACTGAATGATCACCAATTACAGATGTGCTTATTTATTTGCAAGTAAGGCATTGTCCACAAACTCACAAAATAAGGGCTAAAAATTATATACTGGCAGCATGCGGCAAGCACATTTACACACACAGTCCAAGGTTCCAACTTAGATTCGGTCTGTGGGGAGATTGAATGCGCTCCCTGTGCTCGTGTGGGTTTTCTCCCGGATACTCTGGTTTCTGTCCACATTCCAAAAAACATGCTTGTTAGGTTAACTGAAGAATCTAATCTTGCCCATAGGTGTGAACATGAATGGTTGTTTGTCTATGTGTCCCCTGAAATCGACTGATGACCACAAAAAAGTGTACCCTTCCTCTTGCCCTTTATCAGCTTGGATATGCTCCAGCTCATCTGTGACCTTGAAACACAGAAAGTGAATGTATGGTAAATATACAGCATGATTGGATATTTTCATAAATGATCACTGATGCATTACCAACATTTCTAGATGTTTTAGTTGATAAATCCTTAACGCTGATACTTCTGAGCATCCTCACAAGGTTGGTTATGATTATACACTCACGAGTTACACGTTAGATACACCTACAAAATCTAATGCGATGCAATACAAAAATAATAATTCAGTTTTTCTCAGTCAAACCATATTTGAGATTTGTAAAACAGTGAGTGCATTTCTCAAAACAATTCGTACAGATAGCAAAACTCCCTGGATTAACGGCAAAAGCCAGTTTCTTGCTCAATATCCTTAGTTCATCTCTCAAAAGTAAAGTTCTGTGTCAATGAACATGTCAGTACCATCAGAATAACAAGGCGATGTGTCATTGCGTATCGCTAAGACAGTCCAATTGCTTTGTCATGTTGTCAATACAACAGTGTACTCTGGAGGGACGTTCTGTTGTAAACTAAAGTTTTGACGACAATTATTTTAAATTGTAAGTTACACCTTAGTGTATCTGGGAGATTGATTGCCAGAGCCTGGACAAGATTCACATTCCTGTTTGCACTGTAATTTGTTGATAGACCATCCCATTGCGATACAGAAAGGAAAAGACAGCGCTGCAGAGCACAAAGATAAAGAATATAGAAATGTGAACAAAGGAAAATCTCCTTATGTAACACTGTACATGCAGTGTTGTAGGCATTGCACTTGTCTTCCTACACCTAAGACCATGATTGCGAATAGAAGAGAAGAAAAGTTGATGGTTCAGTGAGATGCACCTTTGAGCTATTTCAGAAAACTGGTTGATCATTGGTTGATCTAATGCTTCACACATTTCCTTTTGTTAGCGAAAGTCAAGATTCACCTGGAAAACAAAGATGATGAAAGTTTTATGGTAGGTATAGCAATATGCTTGACATATGACAGCTTGTTTAACCTTTTGCATATAAAAACTTATGTGATGAACTAATGCCTAACTGTTGTGGGGGGTGAGACTATTCAGTATAGACCCATTATAGTACGTTTTCATCAACATGACATAAGCAATTGATAATATACAAGCAGATAGACTGATGGACAGACAGATCGATGGACAGATGGCACGACAGAAACATACAGTAAAGGTAGACAGACAGACAGACAGATAGAGATTTTTGGATGGATTTAGCAAATTAAAAGAACAGTCCTAAATTGGGAAGAAACAAATCAAGTGGTTTGCTCTAATGAGCCTTGTCAACAAGGTCTGACAATAAACAAATCGGAATGACAGATGACGCAATGGCAGCACTCAGCTCTGTCTGTCAGGCAAGCCACCTGTCAACACTTTTCGTTCCAGTTTAAAGAGTATGCTGCTCTGTTACAATGCTTTCTGCTTCCCTCTCCCATAAGCCATCAGTGTTTTCTTTCTCTATTTTCTCTAAATAAAAGCTCAGGCTTTTTACACCATCATGGAAAGTCATTAATTATTATTTTCTCCACAATCTCTCTTCTCACACACCCACTGTCACTTGCCAGCCCTCAGCTGCTGCTTGAGAAATTATGAATTATGTTTGTGTCTCACTCTCTACTGAAAGTGCGACTAAGAGGTGCCAGCCAGACCTAGATAAAAAAAAAGGTTCACAACCATTGTTTTGTCGTGCAAAAAATGTAAGCAACGTAAATGATATCAGCACATATTCTACATTAAAAGGGTTATACGATATGCCGTAGTGATACAGCTGTCTCAGATACCTCCTTTACATTTCCAGCTCTTAGAATATTTACATTTCACATTCCGCAGGGCAACACTGGGAAGGGCATGGTATATCTGAAAGGTTACGAACAAACTAAAATAATGTTGTTGATCTATGATAAAGGTTTGCATCATGAACAATGAAGAAATGGTTTAAATTTATCTTTGCTCATTGTTCTAAACCTAGCATCGACTTGACATGTTGACGTTTGACTTTGTCCTTTGAAAGTGTTGTGTTTTGTTTTTTTGTGAAGCACTTTGTGTTGCATTTTTTTACGTATGACAGGTGCTATACAAATTAAGTTTAATTAGATTTAATGAGAACCCAAAAATCAGGGTTCAGTACATGCCTTGGTTTTAAAGTTGCAGTTTGATTCACATTTGGTACAATAAGGGAAAATAGTTCAACAAACAGCAAGATATATAATTTAATATAAAACCTAAAAAACTCAAAAGTGCTAACTTCATTCTCCAATAAATCAAAGACTCAAATAAACTAAATATGCTATATTTGTGGGGTATGTATAGATACAATTGAATAGTATATAATATAGCATCTTAAATCTAGTCTTTTTGTTAATAGTTTGTCATTATTTTAGGAAATGAACTATTCAGAAAAGTGCAACAGTAACAGTTAGTCAGAATGATTATGCTATAAATATACCAATAGCCTTTGTGATTACTTTGGCTCATTCTGAATAGCCAGTGAGAGACTTTTTATATGCTGCTCAAAGTTGTGTTTGCACTAAACATTTTCCCAGATGCACTAATATTCATGTTTTTATGATGCTGTTTCAAATTACAGTATTTAAGAAGTTTGACATCCTTCCAAATGCAAATCATTAGCATGCGGTCCACTAGCCAGAGGCTGAGCTGCACTGTACAGTATTTGTTTACGGAGTAGACGTGGCTACATTAGGTAGTTACAAAAAACCATCCCTTCGTATTCCCAGTATGCCTGTGTATGGTACCGAATGATCCGCAATGTACTCAGTCGGAATAAGGCAATAAGTACATTTTCTGTAATGTCATATAAAGCTACTGAATAAATTCTTTTGGGGAGCACTTCAAATCCCAGCGCCACCATATCAATAGAAGTCAAATATTATTCTGGTGAAGGATTTCTTGATTTGAATTATTCATACGGTTCATAATTTAAAGATGTCCAGTGAATAAGGACTGGAATTAACTAAACTTGAATTAATACAAGAGCGTGTGATAAGTATTTCAACAAATACAGTAAATGTGTATAGTACTGTACTCCACAAGTCCAGTGATTATAGTTGCTATGTCATTTATACACAGCACCATTTTGAAATGTTTCCATTGTAATTTTACTGCGAACAACAACATGGATCTCCTTTGCCATTCAGTTGTGTTTAATTGGTATCCATTTTGAAGTATGCTCAGTATTTTTCAAACTCTGCACCCACTGTATGTACTGTAGCTGTTTGACTTCAATAAGAGTTTGTCAGATTAAAACCTTATTTATTAGAGTGGGACGACAAAAGTTGCATTGCATTCCATGTCTTGCCTTTAATACAATAGAGTGAATGAGGTCCTGTGGGCTACTGAGACTCTGAGGAGTAGTGGGAGCACATATCTGGCTGAAACCGATGAATCAGATTAAAATGTGTGCATGTGGTGATCTGAAGCTTTGTGACAGGGCCACAAACATCTTTGAGTCGTCTAAGGGGATTTTCCAATCGACGTCTAAGGGGATTTTCCAATCGACTATTTTATTTATTTATTTTTTTCTTGGAGTCGATTGCGCAATAGTTCTACATATCGCTGGCATCGGGCTGTAACCTGCTATGTCCAAATTTGGTCAATTTCATATTTTTTTTTACAAATCAATACTATTGGCCAGTCCCAATGTGGGTATATTATTTGTACATATAAATGACCCGTATAAAGTGTTAAAAGTGGCTTGCTGTCTTTGATGATGCAATGTTAATGGCTCAACAAACATTTTTGTTTGTTTGTTTGTTTTTTTTCCCTGAAAAGTGATGGTTTTGGAGATGTGAGGTTTACGCTTGACCCTAGCGATATGCTCTTCGAGGGTTTGCCTTCCATATTATTAAATAATTATTAAATGGGTTAATTAAGCGTACTGTTTTTGCTCTTACAAATCAAAATTGCTCATTGTGTTCTGGTGTAATGACATTGAGATATTTGCAAGCATTTATTTGTTACCAATCCCCCTTTGAAAAGAAATGTAATAGTTGATAAACATGTTTTTACAGGCTTCTGATTTCAAAACTGGTTATTCATCAACGTGTTGTGGATAGTGTAATTATATGGTGTAATCTTTCATTTATATGGGTTCACAGTCGTAACGGCCCTCCGAGGAAAGTCATAACTACGATGTGGCCTGTGCCAACAATGAGTTCGACACCCCTGCCATAAGGGATAGATTATCTGCCTATTTCTAGTGATGCTTTCAGAAGCAATTTTCTGATTTTGAATGTGTATAAGACTTCTTAAATTATTTTCCTTTCGGCTTATCCCGTTAGGGGTTGCCACAGCGCGTCATCCTTTTCCATGTAAGCCTATCTCCTGCATCCTCCTCTCGAACACCAACTGCCATCATGTCTTCCCTCACGACATCCATCAACCTTCTCTTTGGTCTTCTTCTAGCTCTCTTGCCTGGCAGCTCCATCTTCATCATCCTTCTACCAATATTCTCACTATTTCTCCTCTGGACGTGTCCAAACCATCGAAGTCTGCTCTCTCTAACTTTATCTCCAAAACATCGAACCTTGGCTGTCCCTCTGATGAGCTCATTTCTAATTTTATCTTACCTGGTCACTCTGAGAGCGAACCTCAACATCTTCATTTCTGCCACCTCCAAGTCTGCTTCCTGTTGTCTCTTCAGGGACACTGTCTCTCATCCGTACATCATGGCTGGCCTCACCACTGTTTTATAAACTTTACCCTTCATCCTAGCAGAGACTCTTCTGACACCTTCCTCCAGCCGTTCCAACCTGCTTGGACCCGTTTCTTCACTTCCTGACCACACTCACCATTGCTCTGGACGGTTGACCCCAAGTATTTAAAGTCCTCCACCCTTGCTATCTCTTCTCCCTGTAGCCTCACTCATCCCCCACTACCCTTATCATTCATGCACATATATTCTGCCTTACTTTGGCTAATCTTCATTCCTCTTCTTTCCAGTGCATGCCTCCATCTTTCTAACTGTTCCTCCAGCCGCTCCCTGCTTTCACTGCAGATCACAATGTCATCTGCAAACATCATGGTCCACGGGGATTCCAGTCTAACCTCATCTGTCAGCCTATCCATCACCACTGCAAAAAGGAAGGGGCTCAGGGCTGATCCCTGATGCAGTTCCACCTCCACCTTAAATTCGTCTGTTACACCTACAGCACACCTCACCGCTGTTCTGCTGCCCTCGTACATGTCCTGTATTATTCTAACATACTTCTCTGCCACTCCAGACTTCCGCATGCAGTACCACAGTTCCTCTCTAGGTACTCTGTCATAGGCTTTCTCTAGATCTACAAAGACACAATGTAGCTCCTTCTGACCTTCTCTGTACTTTTCCATCAACATCCTCAAGGCAAATAATGCATCTGTGGTACTCTTTCTAGGCATGAAACCATACTGTTGCTCGCAAATACTCACTTCTGTCCTGAGTCTAAATTCCACTACTCTTTCCCATAACTTCATTGTGTGGCTCATCAACTTTATTCCTCTATAGTTCCCACAGCTCTGCACATCACCTTTGTTCTTAAAAATGGGCACCAGTACACTTTTTCTCCATTCCTCAGGCATCTTCTCACGCACTAGAATTCTATTGAACAAGCTGATCAAAAACTCCACAGCCACCTCTCCTAGATGCTTCCATACCTCCACATGAATGTCATCAGGACCAACTGCCTTTCCATTTTTCATCCTCTTTAATGCATTTCTAACTTCCCCCTTACTAATCACTGCCACTTCCTGGTCCACCACACTTGCCTCTTCTACTCTCCCTTCTCTCTAATTTTCCTCATTCATCAACTCCTCGAAGTATTCTTTCCATCTAGCTAGCACACTGCTGGCACCAGTCAACATATTTCCATCGCATATTTCCTTAATCACCCTAACCTGCTGCACATCCTTTCCATCTCTACCCCTCTGTCTGGCCAGCCTGTATAGATCCTTTTCTCCTTCTTTAGTGTCCAACCTGCCATACATGTCATCATATGCCTCTTGTTTGGCCTTTGCCATCTCTACCTTTGCCCTGTGTCGCATCTCAACGTATTCCTTTCGCCTCTCCTCGGTCCTCTCAGTGTCCCACTTCTTCTTAGCTAACCTATTTCCTTGTATGATTTCCTGTACCGTGAGGTTCCACCACCAAGTCTCCTTCTCTCCTTTCCTGCCAGAAGATACACCGAGTACTCTCCTGCCTGCCTCTCTGATTACCTTGGCTGCAGTGGTCCAGTCTTCTGGAAGCTCCTCCCGTCCACCGAGAGCCTGTCTCACCTCTTCCCGAAAAGCTGCACAACACTCGTCCTGTCTCAACTTCCACCACATTGTTCTCTTCTCTGCCTTTGTCTTCCTAATCTTCCTCCCCACCACCAGAGTCATCTTACACACCACCATCCTATGCTGTCTAGCCACACTCTCCCCTACCACTACCTTACAGTTGGTAACCTCCTTCAGATTACATCGTCTGCACAAGATGTAATCCACCTGCGTGCTTCTACCTCCGCTCTTGTAGGTCACCCTACGTTCCTGCCTCTTCTGGAAAAAAGTGTTCACTACAGCCATTTGCATCCTTGTTGCAAAGTCTACCACCATCTGTCCCTCCAAGTTCTTTCCTGGATGCCGTACTTACCCATCACTTCTTCATCACCCCTATTACCTTCACCAACATGTCCATTACAATCAGCACCAATTCCGACTCTCTTTCTGTCTGGGATGCTCAGAAATACTTCGTCTAGCTCCTTCCAGAATTTCTCTTTCACCTCTAGGTCACATCCTACCTGTGGGGCGTAGCCACTAATCACATTACACATAACACCCTCAATTTCAAGTTTCAGCCTCATCACTCGATCTGATACTCTTTTCACCTCCAAGACATTCTTAGCCAACTCTTCTTTTAAAATAACCCCGACTCCATTTCTCTTCCCATCTACACCATGGTAAAATAATTTAAACCCTGCCCCTAAACTTCTAGCCTTACTGCCTTTCCACCTGGTCTCCTGGACACACAATATATCAACCTTTCTCCTAATCATCATGTCAACCAACTCCCGAGATTTTCCTGTCATAGTCCCAACATTTAAAGTCCCCACATTCAGTTCTAGGCTCTGTGCTTTCCTCTTCTCTTTCTGCCGAAGAACCCGCTTTCCACCTCTTCTTCTTCTTTGACTTTGACCCACAGTAGCTGAATTTCCAACGGCGCCCTGCAGGTGGACGGCGCCGGTGGCGGACGTTGTTAACCCGGGCCACGACCGATCCGGTATGGAATTCTTTGGATGAATGCTCATATTTCTTTGGCAAAGTTTTAAGCCAGATGCCCTTCCTGACGCAACCCTCTGCATTTATCCGGGCTTGGGACCGGCCTACAGTTTCCACTGACTTGTGCCCCTCATTAGGGCTGCAATAAGCCTTCTTAACTATTCCTTTGAAATGTGGATAACTGACCCATAACAGTTGACAGGCAGTGTATTGATTGTAAATTCTCAAAGGCACCTTAATTATAAAGCTTACTATTCAGAACTCTTCTTTCTCCACTGAGCTTTGGCTCCCATCATTCATTGCCAGTAGGATTGGTAACTGAGAAAAACCCAACTTGTATTGGCTTTGTTGTCTCAGCTACTGTATTAAAACAGACACAATTTAGTTGTTTGCGCCAGACACAAAAATGTGAAAAAAAAACCTGAACATTCTCCTCTGTTTACAGGACTCAAGGTGCGAGAGGTGATGATCAACGTGTCCCGTCAGCAGGTAGAGGATTTCCATGGCCCAGAGGACTTCTGGTGTCTCTGTGTGGCGTGGAGTCACCTAGGTACCTCCAAGAGTCGCAAGGCTACTGTTCGCATTGCCTGTGAGTATTTCAGTAATTCATCTGCTCCAGCTACAGTATATTACATCATAGACATAGTGGTGCAATGCTTTATAGTACTTATTCCCAAGACAAACTTTCGCAATACAAGGGGGTGGGGCAAGAAAATTTCATAAGTTTGAGGTTTCTTGTGTTCAGAAAACTATTTAAGTATTTAAGTTAGTAAAGAGTAGAGTAAAGAGAAGTTCATTTACCTAGCTAACAGTTGTCAACTTAGTAACATGTTGATGCTTCAGCATTCGTCAGAGCTGTCACTGCTTCATTATTGACAGCAAGGTAAGAGAATGTTTCTTTACACAAAAAACATTTGTCTGAACACATGAAATCTAAAACCTATTATCAAAGAAAACATGATAAATGCAATAGATCCAAGAAAATATAATGCTTAACCTTTCGTACAGTTTCAAACCAACTACTTGTGACGTTCTTTGCGGCATTAAATCAGTAATAATATGTATCTATTCTCATCCATTCCAATATTTGTTTATCTGTTCATTATTTAAACCCCATTTGTTTGACAGATTGTCGTCATAACATTTCAATGTTTTCTTCTCACAGTCATGACGACGATTTTAAAAAGACGCTGATGTGTCTTGAGCAAAAACCTGGAATTCAATGAAAGCTAAATTAAAAATATATGTTAAGCTTTTTATTATTTTGGCCCTTGACCACTTTTCAGCTCTTGTATGCACAGAATCCCTTGTGATCAACAGGAAATATTTTCAAAACTCATGTAGTGCTGAAAGGCACATTGTGACTGCAGGACAAACTGATTATTTTGTTTTTAGGTTTTCGCTGAACAACTGTAATGCAAATCTATGAAATCCATTTTTTTTAATTGCTACAAAAATCTCTCAATTGTATGATCATTTTGAATGCCCAGAGCAACCTTCATGAGCTGATATCAATATGTCCTCTAAACCGCCTTGTAGACAGATCGCCTAGCACAGGACCATGGCATTCTTGATCATGTTTGAAGGTCATGCCACACAGGGGCAGCATGACCCTCTTGAGTTGGACAGGATTGATGTAAAGATGACCATCACACTTGACACCTGACCGTTGTCTCTTATCTCCCAACACAGACCTGAGAAAAAACTTTGAGCAGGACCCCCAAGGGAAGGAAGTGCCAATCAATGGGATGATCGTTCTGCACTGTCGCCCTCCAGAGGGAGTGCCTGTGGCAGAGGTATGACGGAAACTCCTCTTTCCCTCTCTCCTGAAAGACGAGAAGCAAATACTCCCTCTGAGCAGAGCAGATGTGAATCAAGTGTCTCACATTATTCATCCAGATTAAACTCAGAAACCCAGACAGTCGATGCGTCCTATGACCTTTAGGAGATTGATATACTTGTTTGATACCGCCAGTACCAACACTTGAAGGGAAATAGAAGTGTTTTCTCGACAGTGACTGAGTCAGCAAAGATAGCGGGATAACATTAAACCAAACTGCTTTCAAATGCCGGGATGGTTCTGAATCTTGTGAGATTCCATTGTTAGAAATATTCAACGACAAGTGAAATAGGTTCTAGGACTGACTAAAGGGTGACCGTAAGTGGGACATTTTTCGGACAAGACCAGGTTTGGGCGGCATGGTGGGCGACTGGTTAGCACATCTGTCTCATAGTTCTGAGGACCCTGGTTCAAATCTGGCCTCGCCTGTGTGTGGTGTTTGCATGTTCTCCCTGTGCCTGCGTTGGTTTTCTTCGGCGACTTCCCACATCCCAAAAACATGCATGCTTGGTTAATTGAAGACTTTAAATTGCCCGTAGGTGTGAATGTGAGTGCAAATGATTTGTTTTTATGTACCCTGCGATTGGCTGGCGACCATTTCAGGTTATACCCTGCCTCTCGCCCAAATATAGCTGGGATGGGCTCAAGCGACCCGGGATGGATCAGGTTTGGTCCTCTTACTTCTATGTGGATAAGATTACTGTTGGCTGAATTTGCACTTCCTAATTGGATGTGATATGTCACATTTATATCCTCTCTAATGTCCCATTTATAAATACCCTCATCCTGCATACATAAGGTTCATTATTGACTGAGGCTTGTCTTTCTTTTCTCACTAGATGCAAATTAGTTGAAGGTGAATTATGAAGATGAAACTGATGTTGATGGTGTTTTTTTTGTTTTTTTACACAACAACCGATTAGTTTATTTCATATGGCTACTTGTAATTCTGGGTATTATTAGTGTCTCATGCAATACAGTAATAATAAGTTTTATAGGCTAATTTAGTTATGGGTAATTTAATTTTCATGGGCCTGTCATCTTCTGTCTATTGAGCTCTCTGGGAGGAAAACACAAAGTGTATGTGTGAGCAATTTACATGAAATATTGTCTTGTCTTTTTTCATATACTGTACATATCAGAAAGGGAGCGAATGATGAATCTCCCACATGTAAATTCAGATATTGAGAGATAATAAAGTCATGTTTTTTGTTTTTTTTTTCACAAAAATGGTTTCTACCACAATCAGTAGTGTCTCATTTGTCATCAGATACTACAGGTCAATTTTACATTGATTAAAATTTTAGATTTAAAGTACTTTGATGCCACTGAATTTATCGTTACATGTGTGAGTGTTGGTGACAGCATTAACCATTTTAATCACCACCAATGGTAAATTCAAGTGTGTCTCCCATTGAGAAAGCGATCATATAATTCTCACAACGGGATCACCTTTCTAATCTGACTCATGAGGCAAATACAACATTTAAATGTCTTACAGAAAAAAGGTCACCAACTGAAAATACCAAACGTCTACTCGATATGGTCCAGTGACCATAAAACGTCTATCTAAAAGTTGGTGGAGGTTTGTCCTGGGCCCTGCACTGTATAAATGATTCAACATGGAAATGGAGGATGGTGCTGATGTCATCTCAGTGCTACAGAATCCACTGTGTGGATAAAAATAGATTGGAGTAGTATCGACCAAAATCACAACCTTTGTATTATTTTTATCACTGATTTTAAAAAATGCATGCACAATTAAGACAAACTGTTTACAATTGTCAAATTACTTAATTAATTAATCAGTGCATAGTGCATGCATCCGAATATTAAAGGTCAGAGGACAAAGATGTTAAAACTTTTCTTGATAACTCTAGAACCCCTTTACAAACCACATCGGCCATTTCAAAGTGATTATATAGTAGATATACAGCAATTAAATTGATAAATATGATGCAGAATGTGCCTTCTGCTTTTTGCATCCAGCGCCTTCAAGTCTTCGGCTCAATCCGGCAATGTGACGTCACACGAGCCAAACAGCCTGTTCATTCGGCGTTGTGTGCTATTGTTCCATGCTGTTGTTCCCGTCCGTGTATATTTGTTGTCGCATGATTTAGCGATGTCACAATTGTTTATTATGTGGCATTTGGTTGTACAAATGGTTCAGGCAGTGGCAAGAGTTTTTTTTGGGCTTTCCAAATGCGTGACCAGCGGATAGGGAAAGTCAATCGACATGGGAAGAAACGTGGTCAGCTATGGATGCATAGCAAGCATTCCAAACTCTGCGCTGATCACTTCGAACTGGCGTGTTTTGAGAAAGACTTAGCAGAAAGCATTGGATACACAGGTGTAGTTAGGCAGAGGCTGAAACCAGCTGCGGCGCTAACTATTTTTCCTATGGGCATCGGGATTTTTCCTATGGGCATCCACCGCCAGCAAGAGCACTAAATCTCACAGCCGCCACGGTGCGGCGGCGAAGCGGCGCAGACAAGAGGTGAGAATTTCCTTGGATATACCTACAACTCTATTATGGTTATTATGCAGTGGGCAGTAGGAAAAAAAGACCCATGCAGTACTTTTATGTACGGTCGTCTGTATTTGCCTATATGACAAGCCAACAGACAGGGCAAAGACTTTCTCTGTGGCGTATTATAAAGCGAGGGGCAGTGCCGTGTCACTGAAACAGCTCAAAAATGTTGGCACCCCTGGTGTGCCATTATTTCAAGCAATGACTGTATAAAAATACATGCTTTTGACATCTCGTCACATCGACCCAGTGGCCACTCTCTTTTTCTGTTGTACAGCTGCTACTTGGCTGCTCGTCGTCGTCACTGTCAGGTTCAGACCTCCTGATCGGCTCAAACCTGTACGGTTTGACGATGCCAAGTTCAGTTGGAAATCCTCCTCCTCTTCATATTCCAACACGTTGCTCGCCATTGGGTATAGAGTGTAGCACGGTGTGTTTGGCAATTGCAAGGTCACTTCTGGTAGCCCTTGCGGTGGATAGAGTAACCACACCCAAGAGTCTTGAGCTTCGGGTATGTTCAGGGAGGGCTCAATATGTGTCATAAAAATTTTTTTTTTAGCTAAACCATGGTTGAAAACTTGCTGGAAGTGACGTGCATGTATTACATAACATAAGCAATGCAAATATGAATTTTAACTGACCCCATAACATCTTTATCATCTGACCTTAAAACTGATATTTTAGGACACATGGGAGATAATTTTAATATATAATATGCAAATTTGTAATATTGGCATAATGTCCAATATCAGAGACTGAAATTGGTCTCTCTAATGTATGAGTGGTTTCTTAGTTGTAATTTCATTTTAGTTTTGGCAATCCAAAAGCAATCCTTCACTTAATATCCCCACAAGAAAAGCAGAGATGTGAACACAGAGCCGATCTTTTAACTTTTGGAGAAAGGAGTACACTAGAATTCTGTATAATGAGATTCCTTTGAAGTGTATCTCTGAAAATAAGTGTGAAATGAACAACCAAATGGGAACCCAACTTTTTCAGCAAAACTCTTTAATCCAAGATGAATCCTCATCTTCAGTATTTGCTCGGTTCGACTGTCTAAGCCTTGACACCCAGGAAAATCTAATAAATTACAATGCTCTCTGATGCAAGCTGTTATTTGTTGAGCTTTAGCAAGACATTGTTATGATCCTCCCAAACAATTTGCCATATATATATCCACAATTTACCATTAAGATACCTCACATGGACTCAAGGTTATTTATTTATTTTTTTATTTTTTTTTCACTTTTCTAACCTTGCTGTTATTTGCATGCTATTTTGTCATTGCAGTAGTCAGATAAGGTCTTCTAGCAAGCACATAATGAGCATCATGATAAAGCCAAGTCAGGACCCTACTTCCTCCCAGTCCAAAGCCATGAGCTTCCTGTTTTTAGTTAGCTCTGGTAAAACGCATTGGAGTAGCAATGCAGTATGTCATGTCTCAGAGGGGAGGAGAATGGCATTTGCAAACAAACAAGCGAGGCACATCACTGATGATGATGATGAGTCGCCTTGACTCTGTGTTTCCCTCCATATCTTTTTCTGATTAACCCCCAGAACAGGAAACCACCACTGAGGCAGAGATAGCTCCTGTGAGTCTACCTGCTGCTATCTGGCTCGTGTTTGTATGGGCACACTCAGCCAAACTGATTTTAAAGCATCTGCAGGCATTGTGAACTCAATGGCTATACATGTCGTGCTGATTGGTTTCAGGGAGAATCCACCTAGTGGATTAGCACTCTCTCCTCAGGTTTGCTTCCCAGAAGGTATCATTGGCATTCTCTGAGGGCCAGAGAATGCCAATCGTGTAATCCATGAAATTGTGTCAGCAATAAACATTATCTACAGGGGGCTGAGAGTTCCTGCCAAAGGGGACGCAATCATGCTAAATTGTAACTCTTGACTCAGCATGACTCAGCAGAGGTTTATTTTTTCTAATTACAGCAGAAGCTCAAGCTCATTGTTTGAGCTGGGTCACCTTGACATCAAATGGCAAAAAAATGGAGCAACAAAACATACAAGTAGGGGAAGAAAGTGTCAGCTGGCAAGGTCTTGATCACCACCCTCATAAATCTCAATGATGACACTCATAACACTGCATTTCTGTCCTCTAATGTGACTTCAGCCAACACATTTTACAGCATATAATCATCAGCAAATATCATCTGAATGAATTGTGTGTGTGTGTGTGTGTGTGTATATGCACACACTTTTAAGGAGATGGGAGGACTCGGCCACTGAGAAGGCCTGGGGGAGGTCACCTTCAGGGGCAGTCTAGGTAATGAATTCACAGGGTTGATCCCTTGATGTTGATCCCGCCTCATCAAAACGCCATTGTCAAGGTTGACACTGAAGACCATATCGTAACTGAAACAAATGTGCCAATGAGGCATTGCCACTCTCTCTTTCTCTCGCTCTCTCTCTCTTACAACTCGGCTGTCTTCTATCTTAAAACAAACTGCTGTTAAAGCGAACAAATAATGCTACCTAAAACACAGCAAGGACCCACTGGTGTGACTTGGTAATTGCCTTCTTTAATTCATGTGAAAACTGAAATAAATGCATACAATGAAAATTGTCATGACTGTGGGATGCCACTTCTGACAACATCTGTTCAGTGACTGATGACTTTAATCACAAAGTAATTAGGCACTGTCACATCATGCATTTTCTCATCTATGACAAGGCAAGGGGATTTAATGCCAATGCACACTGGGGGGGAAAGGATTACTTAATTGTCAGGAACACAGTATTTTTGAAGGAAAAAATTCAGAGGAAAAATATCTGCAGTAGCTGCATTTCCATATCTTGAGGAAAAAACAAGTCTCACAACAGCTGTTTATAGAAAGACACATAACTGAAATACAGTTTGTGTGGGGGGGGGCACCACAATGTAAGAAATGATACCACTGTTATGATGTTTATTATCATTTTATTCGTGTCCATACATATTGCAATCCATCATCCCTTGGCCATATGTGTCATTTCTATTTACTCAGGGTTTGCATGCCCACAGGCACTTACTATTTACATTCATACATAATTTGAATGGTGCTTGCGTGCGTTCTATAAATCTGTCAGCCCAGCCTGTCCTGACACACTATGAAATGCAATTTGTAAAAGCAATGATGCAGCTATTTTCACAGTGTAGAAGCAGCAAAGCATCACTACATTTACAATTCCTAATTAGTTACCTTCTTTCTTGATTGTAATTGGTTACAGTGCTTTCCTTGAATGTATAATGGGTTGAATGTTTGTTGTAGAGCCTAGTTGTGACCACAATGCAGGGTCAACTGCAGCTGACGAGTAGTTACGTTTGTAACGTCACAGTTTTATGGATAACGTGTTTCAAATATTAACCTGCATCTTTTTCAGAAAAGAATGTCTCTGTTTCAAGACTTTTGACCCAACCAAATGTAAAGGCCCTGTGAATTGACCCTTTCCTCATGACCCTACTTGAGTACTGGGAAGGGCAGAGTCTGTGACAACTTCAGTGGCATTAGCTTTATCGATGTCATGGCGAAGACATTCCCTGACTTACTCCTCCAATATTTCCAAATATTTCCAATGAGACCAACGAACCCATACTCCAAAACAGCGCCGGTGCTTTCAGAAGCTTCTTTGACTTCGAGGCAGCTTTTGACTCAGTAGACCGGGCCTCATTGTGGAAGGTAATGGAAGCAGATGGCATTCCTCTCAAAGTGCTGCACCTAATAAGAGATGGTAGAGTGCTTGTCAACAGAAAGGTCGCAGGTTCAATCCTGAGCCCATCTCGAAATTTCCCTCAGAAAGATACAAAACCCCCAGTTTCTCCAGATGCTGCGTCATCTGTAGGTGAATATGGAGACAGTGTTAAAGTCCTTGAGTACCTTGAAGGTACAAAAGCGCCATACAAATGAAAGCCAGTTTACCATTTACAAAGGTGCAGCAAATCGGTGGCCTTCAAGGTTCAAAGTACACACTAGTGTCCAGCAAGGACCTCGCCATCGTTCAATTACATCGTCGACTGGAATTTGTGCAAATCCCTTTTAGACGTTACACAAGTTGGCACCGACCTCTGGGTTGCCCACACAAATTACGTCATCATTCTTGGAGAATGCCACGCGGACCTCCTCCGTGTGCTGGAGGCGGTGACCCGTCAGGCTCAGGCATGCGGTTCAATGCAGCCAAGACAGAGTTCCGCTCCTTGTGGGTAACACAGCCCTAGAGGAAGTAGCATCAGCGTTATCGTGTTCTAGTACTTAGGCCACTGAGGAACGTTTTGTCACCTGAAGTACAGAAATTTTAAAAAAGTGCATAGAACTCTGTAATTCTATGCAGGCTTTTTTTTTGTGTGCTTAGTCTTTTTCTGTACTTTAGTCAGTGAAGTTAATGTGTTGTAGTTCCTGACCCTAATTTAAACATATCCACACCATTGGCATTTTATTTCGTTAAAGTACTGTTAAAATCCATCCATCCATTCATTTTCTGTACTGCTTATTCTCACTAGGGTCGTGGGCGTACTGGAGCCTATCCCAGCTATCTTTTGGCGAGAGGCGGGGTACACCCTGAACTGGTCGCCAGCCAATTACCGTTAATATATCTTTATTTATTTTTGCTTTGTTTTTTGGCAGTTCTTATGTGGCAGCATACACATAGGATACTTATTTTATTTTTGTTGTTGACTGAAAACATCTGTGTTTGACATTGAAAGATGGATATAAAACAAGTAATGGGCATTTCTTCTTTTATTTCCAGGTATTTACATCTGGGTATATACACAACTTAGAGGCTAGCTCATTTTGATATTTGTTTTCCGTCTTCAGCAAAAATACATGAATTGGCCTCACTGTTCAAATTCTTTGAAGGGGAGTGTAAATTTAGAATGGAGAGAGCAGACTACGTCCTACATCATACATATCCATCTGTGTCATGTTGACTCAAACGATGATTAAAAATAGTAAGATTAAAAATATCCAAGTATTTCCCAGCCCTCATACATGTGAAAGTTATGTATTTGTTTTGTGCAAACTGTATGTGTCTTAATAGTTACAGTTTTTATTATGTCGAAATGACTGTAAGGAAATAGGTCACGTAAAAACCCAAGTAAGGTGGCCCACTTCGGTACTCATCCGTTTAGAATTCCAACATACTTTGGTTTCTGGGTTTAGCCTCTGCAGAACCTGAAGTAACTATTGTGTTTGCTTTATTACTACTGATCACATTTCTATCGCCTCTGCTGTACAGGTGGAATGGTTGAAGAATGAAGAGGTGGTCAATTCCCAAACCGACGACAACATCGACACTAGGGCAGACCACAACCTCATCATTAATGAGGCTCGTCTCTCGGACTCGGGCAACTACACCTGCATGGCCAGCAACATTGTGGCCAAGAGACGCAGTACTACAGCCACTGTGACAGTCTTTGGTATGTTGTACCCCAGCAATCTTTATTGGCCAGTTACTTCATATACATTTCATTGGGATCCCGCACCCTTACGCAACTCATTAAGCAGCCATCTTTGTATTCCGCTGAAGAGTGATATAACTTATTTGCCTGAATGTATACTGTATGAAAGGAAATAAGGATCCTGTGGCTTAAGCTCATGTAGTGTTATACCAAGGATTAATTTGCTTGAGGTCCTTCTAGCAATTAAATATGGTTTCACTATCTTTGATAACGCTTCTCAACATTTGGCTTTCACACACTTTAGGACCACAGTGCAACTGCTTTAGTCCCAGCACTAAGTGGTCGGCTCCAACCTGTCCAACACCATGAATCAGTGTTGCCTTTAGAAATACCAATTACATGTAATGGCTGTTTTCTGCCGCTCTTCGCCTTTATCTTAATCCCAGAGCTAGGAATTGAATGGGCAATTAGAAAAGAAGGAGCCTTATATCCACCACAAGGAATAAAGTTTACTCACTGTGTGTTTGCTATTTTTTGTCCACAGTTTCCTTATACAGGTTGCATTGCCAGTAATAACCTCAGTTTGTTTTAGCGTTTACAATGCTGGAGGGCTGCATAGGTATTAGTAATTGCTGTATTGTTCCTGTCCTCTCTTTTGAACTTTCTCCAGTTAATGGTGGCTGGTCCCTGTGGACAGAGTGGTCACCTTGTAATGTGCCATGTGGGCGAGGTGTGCAGAAGAGATCGCGTACCTGTACCAACCCAGCACCGCTGAACGGTGGAGCTTTCTGCGAGGGAATGTCTGTGCAGAAGATATCATGCAACGCCCCATGTCCAAGTTAGTTGCGTTCAAACAAGTACAACACTGTCGTACAACTTTCTAAATTTGTGTATATATTGTGAGCAGAGTAAGCATAACATACCAAAGATTATGACAAGACTTTGTGATTTAGTTTGGGAAATGGCAAACAAATCCTAAAACTAGTATGTACAGTATATTGATAACTGTCCCGTGCATTCTCGTGCACATCTGCATTTCAGCAAGAGTATCTCCTACTGAACATAAATTGTGTTGCAGCTTTGTTTTAAATCTATATTTAATTATCAACTAATTGTGACATATTGTCAGGTTTCCCAATCAGTCACATTTAGTTATATCAGTTATCAGTTCAGTTTTATGGATAACAGAGGCATTTGTCTTCTGAATGGAAGTAAGTCAGCAGGTCTTTTGTCATTTTTTTGTCACGTCTTTTTAGACCGACTTACGATTGTTAATTAATAGGTAAGTCAATTTAGATTGACTTACCTATTAATTAACTCCATGTGCTTTCACTGACTTGCTTATTCAATGTGATGACGTGCTCCATGTAGAGTGAAGCATAGAATTTAATGACCTTTAGGTGTTTAAAGTTATTACACTGAGTCGCTGTCAACCTACTACAGTATATACAACATATGATGTGCATTGCACACCATGTACTCTGAATTTTGTCGACATAGTGTATTGTGTACACCTTGAAGCGGTCGCCAGCCAATCGAGGGTCACATAGAAACAAACAAGCATTCGCACTCACATTCACACGTACGGGCAATTTAGAGTTGTCAATTAACCTACCATGCATGTTTTTGGGATGTGGGAGGAAACTGGAGTGCCCGGAGAAAACCCACCCAGGCACGGGGAGAACATGCAAACTCCACACAATCTAAAATAACGAACGTGTTCTATATTTACGACCAAAACTGGTGTGTGTGAGGGATTCCGACTTCTCCAGTTATGACGCTGAGAATGGTGACGTGGAACAGAATGTAGCCAATCTAAGAAGCACCCTAGACTGACGAACACGGAAGCGATCGTAAATGAAAACAAAAATGTTGCTTTTGCTTCTGTTGTTGCTGCTGCAGATGGTGAGTGGTTTTTGAAATATAGTTATTAGGTATCTCAAGATCTTCTTTGGTAGCCATCATTGGAATCCCTCATCTTGGGCTGCATTTAATTGAATTGAATATACTGTAGGTGTATTATTTGCAAATAATTATGCCATATTTTTCTTTGGGTTAAAAATTACACTAGTTTGCTTAGGTGAGAAATTTAATGTGGAATCTGAAATTTGTGTAGTGTGGCACTTCAAGTGCTAGAGTCCACTGGAAAAGGGCTGCTCCAGTGGCCCACTGGTTTCATTCCTGAGTTGGACTCAAGGGAATTTATGGTCAGGTGTAAATGCCTTCTCTGTGCAGTGTCTGGAGAAACCAATGGATCCCTTGTACTCTGCCGTGTTCAGATTTGTGTGCTCTACCTGTAGATGCCTAAACCCAATAACCTATTTACTACACTCTATAGATCGTTATTGATGATTCATATATCCTTCTTGTGTGCAAAAGTTGAACACAAGACAAGTCATGACTGTATTGCTTTAGTAGAAATCCACAACAGTCAATAGAAATAGAGAAATGCAGTGGAAGGGTGGAGCTGTCGCGATAAGATGATTTGCAGCTACACCCCAGGTGATAGTCCGTGAAACTTTGAGAGAGTGACTGGATCAGACATGAGAGGATATGTAGTATTGAAATGGATGTAAATTTCTTTTAAAATCTGAAACACAACAAATTCAAACATGCTTCACTTTTTCAGATAAAATTAAATAACCTGGAAATGACAAATGTTAAATGAAAAAAATAAAAACAGGCTATAATAGAACAGAGGAAGAAAATATAAAACAAATAAAAATAATACATGGCAACATTAATTACATTCTGTATACAGTATGATTATTCGTGGGTATCTGTGTCTGTACAATTTACAATAAAATAAAATCTAACATAAATCACTTGCTGATCCATGTGTGACACAAAAACATGATGTAGATGTAGAAGGACTGTGGATGTTCCCCATAATTAAACTTCCACAAAACAGGCTGTATTAAAACATGTACTGTACCTATGTACATTGTGTGAATTGTATCCTTTCTTTGTCTTTTATTGATAACTGTGAAAGCACTCAATATTTGAATTTTCAGTCTTTCTTTAGACTTTCAACACTGTTGTTCTTAGATTTAAAAGGTTAATTTTCATATGCATAATTAAAACAGGGCGACACGGTGACCGACTGGTTAGCACATCAGCCTCACAGTT